>NW_004524604.1:1118801-1120225 GCF_000260255.1 Octodon degus | reverse complement strand
AAGAAAGAAATTGAAAAGGATTTGAGAAAATAGATATTCCATGTTCTTGGGTAGGAAGAACTAACATTGTAAAAATGGCCATACTCCCAAAATTATTATATAGATTCAGTGCAATCACAATTAAAATACCATTAATATACCTCATAGAGCTAGAGAAAAGTTTCCTCAAATTCATGTGGAACTAGAAGAGACCCAGAATATCAAAAAAATCTTGGGGAAAAAAGACAAGGCTGGCAGTATCACAAACCCTGACCTGAAATTATACTATACAGCAACTGTAATAAAGTCAGCATGGTACTGGCATAGAGACAGACATGAGGATCAGTGAAACAGATTAGAAGATGCAGACTCAACTGCAAAAACACTCAGCTACCTTATCTTTGATATGGGGCCAAACATATTCAATGGAAGAAAGATAGCCTCTTTAATAAATGATGCCGTAAAAACTGGCTTCACACATACTGAAGGCTAAATTAGGCTCATGTATATCACCATGAACCAAACTACAGTCAAAATGGAACCAAGATTTAAATGTTAAAATAGTGGGGGCCAGGGAGATGGCTCAGTAGAATAAGTGCTTCCCTGGCAAGTGCAAGGGCCTGAGTTCAATCCCCGGTTCTGCCATAAATAAATAAATACATATTAAAATAGAAACATTAAATCCTCTGAAGGTAAATGTAGATAAAAAAATCTTAAAAGACATAGAGGTACATAGAGAGAAAAGGAAAACAAAAATAAAAATAAAAACAAACTTCACTGGAAATGCTTCAAAGAAACAGCAACTTGGATTTCATCTTTTTGAAAAGTTTCTTACACTTCAAAGCAAATCTCCAACAGAAAAAAAGAAAACCCAAAAAATGGGAAAAAATTGTAGTCAACTGTCCCCCCAACACAGGCCTTCTATCTAAAACATACAAAGGATTAAAAAAAAAGTCAGGCCCCCCAAATCCAAAAGTGAGCATTTGAGATGAATATACACTTTACAGATGAAGAAATACAAATGGAAAGTAAATATTTGAAAAAATGTTCAATATCATTGGTTATTTGAGAAACGCAAATTAAAACAACACAGAGATACCATCTTACCCAGAAACAATGACTAACATTAATAAGTCAGCCAATAACAAATGCTTAAGAGGCTGTGTGAAAAGAGACTGTTGCTGGGAGTGCAGACTGGTACAACCACTATGGAAATCAGTCTGGAGATTCCTTAAAAACCTAGTATTGAATTTCCATTCAAGCCAGCTATTTCCCTCCTGGGTATTTTTTTTTTTTTTCGAAGAATTGACAACATCATATGATAGGAATATATGTGCACTCATTATTATGGCAGTGCAATTTGTCAGAGCTAAATTCTGGAAAGAATACACATGCCCATCAAATGAAGAACGGATAAAGAAGTTATGATATGTTTAAACAATGGA
>NW_004524604.1:1117402-1118701 GCF_000260255.1 Octodon degus | reverse complement strand
CGAAGAATTGACAACATCATATGATAGGAATATATGTGCACTCATTATTATGGCAGTGCAATTTGTCAGAGCTAAATTCTGGAAAGAATACACATGCCCATCAAATGAAGAACGGATAAAGGAGTTGTGATATGTTTAAACAATGGAGTATTATTCACCTAGAAAGCAAGATAAATTTGATGCTTTTGTTGATGAATGAATGCAACTAGAGACTTTACTCTGAAGTGAAATAAATCAGACCCACATGAGCAAATGTCATATTGTCTCCTTAGTGTGAGAACCTGAAAGAGAAAATGGAATCTAAAGGATGAAATAGATACTGAGAAAAGGAAATGAGCTTATTCAAAAGGAAAGAGTTCCTGAGTTGAGGAAAAGAACAGGAGGGAGAGATTAGGAAAGAGATATAACTATGTATGTAAGCAGCATGGTTTGGACAACTGTGCTGTGGATTTGTGCTGGTCTATAGAAAGGATCAGAGAATGTTTAATTTGTTTTGTCTCCTTTTAAAGTTATTTCTCCTTTTTCTCTTCTTAATTTCTTATATATTTTTTTCCATTTTTCTTTCTTCTTCCATTGACTGTATATATCTGGTATTATGAGTAACTGGTTGGAAGATGACGTTATATATTACAACAAATACTGTGAAACTCATATTCGTTACATGAAATTCTGTATCACTTGTAATTTTTCTGTTCTAATACTATTTTGCACTCTCTTTAAAATTAAAAATAATAAATACATGTTCCATGTTATGCCTAGCATGTTTGATATTTAGACAGATAGTTAGGGTAAACTCAACTGCATATGTTGCAGGGTAATAATAAGCTTCTTTTCTGAAAGGTTAACAACCTAAGTTTGCAGATCAAAAATTGGAGAAAAGGAAGGGCTGCAAGGTCAGCCAACATTTTGGTCCTAGCCTTTCAAGGTCAGTGAAGACTCAGGACATAGAAGAACTTGTACTGCAACATCATGCAACTCAGTTGTGCCCCAAATTTTCTGATCAAGGAGATTATGGAGCCACAGAGGAATGTGATCGATGATGTACAGTGTGCCTGGGAAGAGTCACATGGAGAGAAAACATTCCCTCAGGCTTTCACAGAGAGCAAGTTGGTCAAGCAATGGCTGTGACTCATCCTCATGGCTGACACTGACAAAAGATCTACAAAGTACGGTACAGGGTTACAGGATAAATCCTGAGGGGACTTGACTGACCTAATCAGATACAAAAGTTACATTTCTTGCTGTATTTTGGTCTTGCTTTATCTTTGTCTTAACTATCCAGCAGAAAAGTATGAAAAC
>NW_004524604.1:1079617-1117162 GCF_000260255.1 Octodon degus | reverse complement strand
AGCTACTTTCGCTTAATTCAATGAGAAGAAAGATTTGTACTAATAGAGTTTGGAGAGGATATGCTGCCTACTTCTTGTACTATGGATAACCACTAAGAAGATAACAATGTACAATACATTAATTATTGAACCTGTCCTATTAATCAACTTTGAAACTGTCTCATTGATATTTGTTTCTCAATAAAATTTAAAAAATTAATAAATACAAATATAGGAAGAATATTGGTCTAAGTAATGAAGTTCCTGAACTAGTGAATTACTAAACTTGCAATTTTCTTTATCTGTTTTAATAAACTTTCTCATTGTATAAGCAAAAAAAGAATATAAACTTAAAGAGTAAAAACTGAGTATGTAAAGATTTTTGTTTATCTGTGATATGTATTGTTGCTAACTTTGCCACATACTAAATTTTATATTTATGTTTCCCAAGTGTAAATGCCTTCAAAGATACAAAACAAAGAAACTTCATATCTCACTGGTGACGTACGGTGGTGAACTCTTTTAGGCTCGAGTGTCTAGCTCTCCCGCACGTGTGTTCTAGTTGCTTGTGCTATGGTGTGTGCAGCAGTCCAGCATGACACAGCCAGGCAGATGAGGCAAATATGTTTTCAAGGCTTGTGCTTTGTGCTGTAATGGAAATGCCACAACACTTACAGACACTCAAGCACTGTGCGACTCAGGCGAGGCCACTCCTAGTCTAGAAATTAAAGGTTGAATCTTGATAACCTGTGAAATACATCTATGGACAGGTGTATTCTTCCTAGATGTCCCCCTGCTAATGGATGCCAAATTTAGGCAAAAGTTCTTTCTTTCATAAGGGTAACCAACTACAAAGTTGTTCTGTACTAAGACAAACATTTAAATGTGTTTCAGGGATAATAACAAAATGTAAAAATTCTAATATAATAATGTTATCGTGATAGTTATCCTAAAATACTATATTTCCTCTGATCTTGTTTTCTCTGTGATACTTTATAACTGTTATTTGTTAACTTTCTTTAGAGATTCAACTTCTAAGACAACCATGGGTGATAAAAATTCTACTTTTTAGACAGGAGTTAATCCATGTGGTTTAAAAGGCAGTGAAATCTACAAGTAGACGTGACTCATCATGAATCTTTTGGCACACTTAAATATATTCATGTCTCTATTGGCACCTACTCTACTGATATATGTGCCTCTTCCCTGGCAGACAACTCTTCTTTTGTGACTATTTCAGGACTTGGCCACTGTGTAACTCCATGCCAAAGCAAATTTGCTTTATCCTGTATTAGCCTAGAAGGCCAATGGGCGATCATACAGCCCTGTGTTCCTGATCGATCAGTCACCCTCTGGGACCAAGATTTACTACTTAGAACTCAATTATTAAATTAGAAAGGAAAAATATTTTAGGAACTTTACCCACAGGCACTATTACATAAAGTATTCTTTACTTTCATTTTTCAACATTGTGATTCAGATGGCTTCACAACAGTGGAAAAAACATTCTATTCCTACAAGGGATAGACTATCTGCCCCATAAGAGCAGGGCCCTGTGGAATTTCTCACTTGGGAAAGGAAGTATGCATCTACTTTATTACAAGGCAAGAAGCAACCCCATCTCTGAGATACAGCCAATGACCCTCTGGCAAGAGGCAACAAGAGGAGCGAAGATCTACTACCCTCAAGACCCACCTGGGGAAAGATTAAGCAGCTCCCCACAGGGGCTAAACAAATACTAACCTGTCATCCTTTCCACTCCAGAAAACCTCTTTCTGACAAAAGGTAGCACAAGTCACCTACATCTCTACAATGGCAAAAAGTAAAAGGATTCTAATTTTCTTCTGCTTCTGTTTAAGTATATACCAAAGCAAGTGCCATGGAAGATAGGGCACCTGTACTTGCCTCTCTTGTTTTTGATATCGTCCCCTGAGAAGACCCTGAGCTTCTCTCTTCCAACAATACTTCTTATACTGGCAGAGCCTGGCTGCTCCCTCCTGGCCCTTTAAGGAATTGTGGTAGGGATTATGGCCACTCTGGATGCTCTGACAGCTGGCATTTACTACCTCATGAATGGCACTTTTTGGCTGAAGTTTCCTCTAAATATAGGTACTAACATCACCTCCAGTGACCACTGTTTTCCTTTTCAGCCTCAGTGGTATATGAATCATATTTTCATCAGGCCTAACTATGCTAAAGGTGTCCATCTTCAAGTTTTTATGTTGCTGCTGGAGTTCTGAATTCTTCTGTATCTGGCAGGCATCTTCTAAAACCCAGTGTCCCCATATGTTCTCATCCATAGAAGCCTATAGGACAGGACCTAGATTTAGAAGAACTCATGCAGTTCATCAGTCCCTCCATTGTTCATCTTGCTTATAATCTAACTCTAGAAAATTAAGGAGCCATAATTTGATAGTACTAGAGACTAATTCAGCCTAAAATTATAGTTTGTCTTTGAATGACAATGACAGCACTCCTTTATGAAAGCCTGGGCTCGCTGGGCCTTTATTGTCTCTTTTTTCTGGGACCTTCCTATATCCCTTTTAAAAAGCTTTATGATGTTTATCTGTTCATTTCTTTCTTAACTATCAACATATAGATAAGCTCACAGGGATTGCTAATGATACTTCTGATCATGACATGATCTGAACTTCTTGGCCATATATTTTGGTCCTTATTAAGAAGAAACCTATTTTTCTTTTACTGTTTCAGATTCATCTATTTCCATGTACAGACATTTTAAGGCTCTCAGGATACCTTGCCTAGTCAGGCATGATAGCACATGCCTGTAATCTCAGCACTTGGGAGGCTGAGGCAGGAAGATCATTGGGAGTTCAAGACCAGCCTGGACTCCAAAGTTAGCTCAAGACCAACCTTAACTGCATAGAGAGACCTTGTCTCAAAAAGACAAAAAAGGAAGATTATCTTGCCTGCAAACTCCACATGGCTCACTCCACATTCCACTAATATTAATATATCCCAATTAAATATTATTGCTTTTGTGATGCTGAGGCAAAGGGCTGACGCCTGGTTCCCCACCAGTCTTACATGGGACTGGATGGGCAACTTTGCTCTTATACAAGTAACCTCAGCACTTGAACATCCTAAACAAAAGTAGCATCCCGCCCTTTGGACTGCGGCCACTATTGTAACAAAGGCACTGGCAGCTCTGCAGCCTCAGCAGCTGTCCCTGAACTCATTCCGTCCAAGCTCCCCAAACCACAAGTAACTATTTTCAAAATGTTACTTCCAAGCTTTTAATTCAAGCCAATATTGATGAGTAAATTTTACTGTGAATAAACACTCTGAAAGCCCAGCGAGAATGGGCTGGTGTATGCCAACAAGCTCTTTGGCCGTGCGGTAGGCTCAGCTGTGATGCTGGCTCACTCTACATGTATTGGACTTGCCTGCTGTTAGAATAATCTTCTTTTTGCTTTCTTGCAGTGCTAAGAGCCCTCTATACACTACTTCAGCAGGTATTGCACACTAAAGCCATGATAGCATTCCTCTGCCAGGTCCAATATTCTTCCACTTCTTACCCAATCCATCTTTCCCAAACCTATATACAAAGTTAAAAAAAGAAACTATGTTAGGGTGTTCTCCAGAGTTATGTAGAGATGGGTGGGCACATATTGGAAATATGCATGGTTAAATATTAAAAGATAGCCTACAGGACCACAAGTCCATTTAAGGCCAAAACCACTTTCCTCTAAGAAATACATAATCTGGCTCTTGTCCTCCTCTTACTCCAGTTAATTACTTAGACTAGCCCCAAAATCAGTCATATAGCAGACCACCCTGTCCTTCCCCTGTCCTTCCCCATTCCCTACATGAATTCCTGCACAGGTGTGCATTTTTGTCCTTTATTCCTGCTTCCTGGACCCATCAATGAAAAGCCACAGAAGCTTCAGATTGTGGCTGTGTTTTCCTGAGACCCAGTCATGTTGAGGGCTCATGGGAAAAAGGCATTTCCTCTGGGCTGTCAGAGGTAAAACTGGATATGAACTCTGAGTAATCTCTCATCCTTAGTGCTGGAGAAGCTGTTATCTGATTAAAATAGATTATAAGATATTTGGGGTAAGCCTTGTGATAGCCACAAAACAAAAAGCTACAGCATATACACAAGTGACAGAAAAGAACCAAAATGTATCACTGCAGAAAATTATTGAATTACAAAGTAGGCGACAACAGCCAAATAGCTCAGCGGATTAAAGTGTCTGCAAGCAGGTGCAGGGGCTGGGAGTTCCATCCCTAGGCCTGCCGTGCTGGCCCCGCCCCCGGGGAGCGCTGAGATAGCAATTGAGACTGGGCTCAACTGAGACTGGGTGTGGTGGCACATGCCTGTAATCCCAGCTCTTGGGAAGCTGTAAACAGGCGGATCACTACAAGTCCAATATGGTAGTGAGAACCTGAACACCCTATCGACCTCCCCTGCCCCGGCCAAGAAAAAAGCAACAACAAGAACAACAAAAAACCTACAAAGTAGAAAGAAGAGAAGAATAAAAATATTGTCAAGAAACCCCAGAAAATAACAAAATGGTAATAGTATATCCAAGGTTATCAATCTTGTAACTTTGGTTGCAAATGAATTAAATTCTCCAATCAAAAGATCAGATTTTTAAAAATTGTGTATTGCTCATTCCCAGGACATACTTAAGCTATAAGGACGCACCTAAGCTGAAAATGAAAGGAAAGACAAAGATATTCCAGGTAAATGAAATAAAAGGAGAAAGCAGGGATAGAGATACTCGTATCTTTTAAAATAGAGTTGAAGTCAAAAGCCTTGTTGCATGAGGCAAAGAAAGTGATTGTTTAATGGCAAAGGAGTCAATTCATCAAAAGAGTATAACCATTATAAATATATGACATACATGCAACATTGGAATAACTAAATACAAAATAAGTATCTATATAGAGAGAGTACGTGGAAAATAAATGTTAATATAATAACAGAGGTATTTCAACATCCCATTTTCAACAATGAACAGAAAAAAGAAAACTTAACAAGGACATGTGGGCTTGAATTATGCTTTTGACAAAAAGGACCTCATATACCTATACAAAATATTTGACCCCACATCAGCACAATATACTTTTTTCTCCAGCACATATTGAACATTCCCTAGGATACATGTACATGGTAGGCAACAAAGTAAATCTTAATAATGTAAGATCATTGATATTCTAGTTGTGTTGTTGCAAGTGGTATAAAACAATGGTAGAAAACTAAAAATCAAGAAAAGAAGGAATATTGGAATACACTCAAATATGTGAAGATTGAACAACCTGCTCCTGAACAAACAATAGACCAGTAAAGAAATGAAAAGAGAAATTGAATCTTGAGACAAACAACAATGGAAACAAAACATATGAAATCTTAAGGAAAACTACAAAGGCAATTCTAAGAAGAGAGTTCTTAGCAGTAAATGCTTATTTTAAACACAAAGATCCAAATAGATAGTCTCAAGAAAACAGAAAAAGACCAAAGTAAATCCCAAATGATGAGAAGAAAATGAATAAGAAAAATCGAAACAAAAATTAAATAGAAAACAAAAAACAAAGAATCAATGAAACTAAAAGTTGATTTTAAAAATGTATTTAAGTCCAGCCTGATAGCTCAGTGGACAAAAGCACCTGCTCAGGCAGAGCACAGCAGCTGGGGTTCAATCCCCACCATGCTGTGCTGGCCTTGCCCACGGGGCGCACTGAGACAGTGATTGAGACTGGGCGTGGTGGTGCACGCCTGTAATCCCAGCACTTGGGAGGCTGAAAACAAGAGGATCACTATGATTCTGATCTATGTAGTGAGACCCTGTACACCCTGTACACCCTATCCTAAATACAAATAATAATAAGAATAATGTATTGAACCCTTCAGTAGTATAACTAATGAAAAAAGAAAGATGCCTCAAATAACTAAAATCAAGATGGGAGTGGAGAAATTGCAGCAGAAGCTTTAGAGAAAAAAGAAACCTAAGAGACTATTGTGAAAAATCATATGCCCAGAGGATAACCCAGAGTAAATGACTATATTCATAGGAAAATATAAACCAAGATGACATTGGAATGAAATAAAAGCCAAGTGTCTCCATTTGCTCTCTGATGCTTTAGCACAATGTAACAGAGTGGGTGATTCTAAACACAAGATTTTTCACTGGTGAGAGGCGGGGACAGGTACAAGGGAAGTGCTAGCTTTGCAGAGGACCTTTGTGCTGTTTCATTTCATGGACCCACATCACATGAACACAAGAACACAGAGAGAAAGAAGGGCCACCATATGGAGAGCTCAGTGACAGCACCAATCCAGCCATGAGGACAGAGCCTGGGTGTCCTACGCCTGCCCTGACACTGTTGCTGCATAGCTACATGGCAGCCCAGACTTGGGAGGGGACATTCTGACCTTAGTGAGAAGTAAGCAAATCCTCCCAGTAAAGAGAAGCCTGGACCACATGCTTCATCATTGAAAACCAAACATCCAAAGAATTGTTCTATGTCACTTAGGCTCTTCTGAAAAACAGAAGGATAATTTCCAAACATGTTTTACAAGATCAGCCTCATCTTGATGCCTAAACTAAGCAAAGTTCAGTTTGGATATTAGAATATTAATGTGGATATGTATTTAAGGACACATAAGGACACTTGCCTTTCTGGTGGTGAGGTTGCAAGGAGTGGATGCTTGAGATCACCTGTGCCTTAGCACAGAGACAACAGAAAACAGATTCTTAGGTTGTCACCAGAGCCTGTTGTTCTCTCTTAGGTTTCCACTTTGTGGTGATTGAGTCAAATGTTTAAGTAACTGGATATGAACCTCTGGCTATCTTTGTGTCTGTTTTTCTGAAGATTTCTATTCCACAGTGTTTTCTGTTTTCCAGGGACAATTTCTCTGCGGTGGTCTAATGACTGAGTTCCCTCCTCATGATTTCCTGTAATCATCACAATGCCTGTGTATTCGATGGGGTCGCTGAAGTACAACATATACTGGGCCATGATAAACTTAAACACTTCTGAAGAAATGGTTTGTTTTTTTCTGTTTTTATATTCAATTGAGAGAGACAATCACGTCAGGGGAAAAAAGATATGTTCAATGCTTGTTTGCCTCATTCTGAACATTTAATGTTGTCTGTGTTTACCTAATTTTTTTGACATAGAAAATCAGAATGATTCAGTGGATGGGGTGGGCTGACCATCAGGCTTTGAACTCTCTGTGGACCCCATAGACGCTTCATCCTGGACGGGAAGCCATTTGAGACCATCTGGGAGGCCCTGAATCACAGCAATAAGTGTTTCTGTGAAACACTATTTTTCTAACTTGGTGTCCTCTGAAACATGTTTTCACTTGTAATTAATAATTGGTTAATGGAAAACAAATTCATAGTGGATTTTCTAGTTTTAAAATATGCTTAAGATGATGAAACAAGGACTAAATGGCCTGAAAGTCAGAACCAAATGAAGTTAAACATTGAGAAAAGGAGATCTGTGTCCTAGCTAATGGCCTTAAAACACTCCCTGTGTCACTTACCAATCCTGTTCACCAAAGATTAAGACCACACTGAGTGCCTGGGATGCACCTTGCTCCTGTCCTCTGGTACAGGCTAGCTTTCTGGTGGTGCAGGCTAAGCAGACAAGGAATTGTGTTATAGTAGCATCTCAGGGAAATGATGGAAGGTTGAGGAACACTGCAGAGATCCCCCAGGGAGCCCAGGGTTGGGGTGCAGAAGGGTGGGGGAGACAGCTCGCACACCTGGAAGCCACATTTACACCGAGGCCTCGAAAATGAGCAGAAGCTGGATGGAAAACGGAGGTCATTCTCAGACCAAAAAGCTACAACTCTTGTTGCACAGGTCCTGCTTTACCTTGGTCTTAACCATCCAGTAGAAAAGTATGAAGATGAAATATAGGAAGTAAAGCCATGTTGTTATGTTGAGCTGTGGGGGACTCAGGTCAATAATTTCTGACATTGCCAGTTAAACAGAAGACCCAATGCTATTATGGGTTACTGGACTCTTTTAGAATATTTTGCTGAGTTTACACACCTATAATATTCAACAACGGAACTTAGAAAAATTGGGGTATACCGATGAATGTCCATTTTGTATCTGTGTATTCAAAGTGGTTAGGATAGATATATAGTTGCATTCTCTTAGTGAATAGAATGATTTGTTCTAATGGTGTTTGTAAATAGGATCACAAGTCCGCATCTTGTACAGCAATTAACCACTAAGAAGAATATATGCAGTGTATTATTTGTTGAAACTGTACTTCCGATTTGATTTGAAACTGTCTCATTGCTATCTGTTTATCAATAAAATTTTGAAAAAAAAAAAAGAAAAAGAAAACGGAGGTCAGAGAGGATGGGCTCACATCAGGAACCAGAGAGGCAATGACCCCCGTGCCTCTGGAGCCCTGCAAGAGGGCCAGGACAAGAGCAGCTCAGGGTGGGAACATTGGGATTGCTCACAGAGCGCATGGACTGTGCTTTCAGAGAAGCAATGCATACAGTGCAGCCCTGCGCCCAACAGCACCAACAATAGTGATTGGATAGTATTCTTACTGGGTGTTTAGGCTGTGTTAAACCCTGTCCTGACATAGTTCCTTTTTATTTTCCCAACAACATATAACTTACGACTTACTATTGTTTCACGATATTAATAAGGTATGTGTATTAGTATATGAACTATGTTCAGCTTTAGGGTTAAGTAACCAATAAGCAATAAATACAGGACTGGAACTAAGGACTTTAACTCCAACATCCTACCATAGGTCTACCTTTTGTATCGATTTGTGCAATAATTTGATGAACCCACATCTAGATAGATTTTCTACAGTCTTTAATCTCTTTTTGAATGGCAAACATTGGTTTAATTTCTTCTTTGGGTGAAGGCTTAGCAAAAGGTAACTCTCATCCTCACATGCATACCTATGCCTGTGATCCTAAGATGAACACTTTCTTAGTTACTTTTCTCATTACTGAGACAAAATATCCAACACCCAAAGTTAAGGGGAAAGGTGTGTGTGGCTCAGAGTCCATAATCAGCTGGCCCCAAGGCAGGGTGGTGTAGCAGACGGGTGTTGCAGAGAAAAAACATTCATGGCAGGCCGAAGGTAGCAAAGGAACAAGGGCTAACAATAGCCCTTTCTGCCCCTTTATATTTTATCCAGGATACTCAGGGTGGGTAGCACTCATGCTCTTAATTCCAGTGCCCTTGAGTCTAGCATTGCACCATCAATGGACTCCAGCGTCACATGCTCTAGATTTAGCCACCTCTGCAAAAGTTCCACTTATAACCATAGGAAGCCTTGAGGGAACATCAAGACATAACCCATAACAAACATCCTTGGGTGAAGCTTTAAAAATCTGTTCCAAAAAGTGAACATTTTCCCAAGGTAAGCTATTTGTTCATAATTTAATCACACATACTATTTAGTTGTACGTAGTTCTCTGGAAAATTTCTACCTGGCACTCCTGTTATCCAAGCCAAGTCTTAGAATAATGAACTCTTTCCCAGAAAAAAGAAAACATGAATTGAAAACTGAAACAGATGAAACATAAATATATGACTATTTTGGAAATCAAGGCAAAGTAGATTCCTAATTAATACTGGCTTGGTATGAACAGTGTAGCAATAAGTGTGTGCAATGTACACAGTCAGCACAATTTTAAAGTCCATTAGGCATAGATGTGAGTTGACAATGGTATTTATAGGCTGCTGTTCCTGTCTTCCTGTGGAAATATAGAGGAAACACATCGTATACTCAAGATGCCATCTGTCTGTATAAACTGAGGGAACTAGCAGTTGAAAACTAAGGGCATAATTTCAATTCTTATATCTGCAGAGAATCAGGGCTAAAATCAACCTATAGGTTTAGAAGAGCTGTCTTTCCATGGCTCAATATTATTTTATTCTGTCTTTGTCAAAAAAGCCATGAATAAGGCCAGGGAACCAGCTCAGCAGCATAAGTGCCTGCCTGGCAAGCACAAGGTCCTGAGTTCAATCCTCAGTACCAAAAAACAAAAACAAAGCAAAAAATCAGTGGAAGACAATAAAGTTGGCTTAACGCACCCCAAGTATAAACTATAGCAAAAACCCAGCTATGTGTATTGATGACATACACAGAAGCACTGTGGCCCTGTTCACATAATCCTTTGCTGGTTTACATGCAGCAGTTGGCAGCATCTGGAGCTCTTCTACCGACTGTGTGGAGACAGTGCATGTTGTGTTCATATTAATGACAAATCTAAAGACTACGGAAAGCAGATTTAAAAAACAGCATGCTTATAAAGAACATAAGGAAAAGAAAAAGAATCTTTTTTTCTTTTTGGTTGGCTTAGCCTGCCTTAAGGGTGGATCTGGCGTGGCATATAGTGCTGTGGATGGCACTATGGTCCCCTGCACCTGACTGAGTTTGCCCAAGCAGGTGCTTTAGACAACTGAGCTAACTTGAAAGTCCTCAGGAAAAGAAAACTAAAGGTTGTTAGAAATGCATTCCAAAGCATTTTTTTTTAATTTTATGTATTTTAGTACAGGGTCTACAGGGTCTCACTTCAAAAATTGCACTTGTAGTGATCCTCCTATTTTCAGCTTCCCAAGTCAAAGAATATTTCTGACAATGCCCAAAATTTGCCAGTGTCCCTGTGGCTAGTTTTTACTTCTCGATCCATTACTTTGACATGTCTGGTGGACATGGGCACTGAAGCCTCTCCTGCTGGAAAGGAAGCCCTCTTGTTACCACTCAGCAGAGGCCTCTTTTGCCCAGTTTGGGTAGAAGTCACCCTGGACAGAGTACAACTATTTTATTATTATAGCAGCTCTGGGCTTTGGATTTCAGTGGCAATCACTGCTCAGTGTCACTAGGGCTCTTGGTATAGGAGGTTGTCTGGAACTCTTTTTCCCACCGACTAGACACGGGGTCTCCATGATGTCTCCCAGAGCATTAACAGGGCTGTGGCCAGCTTGAGGCTCTTAAGAATGTCGACCATCAAGAATGGAAGAAAAAGAAAATAAATTTTAAAAGTACTGTACCTCTGGGTGGTGTCTTTCCTTCCCATTTATTACTGCTAAATAAGAGCAACAATAAAAGATTAAACTGCTCCACATAAATTCTTCCTTAATTTCATCTTGCTGCCTCAGTCTCCCAATGCTGGGGTTACAGGTGTGTGCTACCATACCCAGCTTGCGGATGTATTTTTAGGCTGCTGGATTTTAGAGTCCCTTGAGGGTCAGAAACTTTGCTCAGCTTTGGCAGTTAAACTGTGACAAGAGTGGCCAGAGAAAACAGAAATTCCCTAAAACATAAAATAATCTCAGCAAGGATACTGGCTTTACTCACTCCCGTCCCCAAGCTACTGAGCCTAGACCCAGGGCCAAGTATTCTTCAGCCACCCAGGTCTCTTTCCGGTCAGTTACAGGTAGAATCTGTACTGAGTCATAGCAAGAACTCACTGACTCTTTGCCAAATGCAGGCAAATAATATGTTTTCTTAAAAGAAAAAAAAATTAATTCTGTGAAAGCTGATGTTCACATCGTGTTCAGCAGCAACTCTTAGGACATCTGTTTCATCTGCCATTCCCTTGCCTTCACGACACTCGGCGTAATGCTGCTAGTTAGGCGGCTTAGGACCAACAGATCTTGCAGGAGATGAGCTTTACCTGCTTGTTTGCCCCACCCAGGCTCTGCCATCTGAAAACCACAGCCAGGGATGAAAAGCAGGGCCAGGCTAGGAGCAAGGAGAAGGCATTTCCAGTGACTATTCTTCTTGAGGGCTTAAGCAGAAATCAGAACTTCTGCATGAAGATAAGTATCTATCACTACCGTTCTTTAGAAAAAAAGATTTTATTCTCTGGACTCAGTGCTAGAAATCCACTGTTGTTTCATATTTGTGGCTCGTGCAGCTCAGATAGTAAACATGGCCAAATGTGGCACCAGGATTGTACTGTGTGCCAAAGACATAACTGCAAGTCCACGAATGTTAAAATAAGTAGCAGCAGCTACAGCAAAGTCTGATCTTAAAGTGTTTTGATTTGCAAGGATGTATATGTGTGAAAATGTTTGCCAACTGGCATAAATATAAAGATGTGTAAGGCATGTCAAAGCCATGAAAAGTGGGGGCTACCTCCAGAAAAGGAAGGCAAAACATGCTTCAAATGGGCACCAGACTTTTTTGTCACTTAGCCCATGAATACTGTCTTAATGGTCACAGGCACTACAATTCTTTAAAGTTCTGGTTCCTATGCTAAATTTTCCATTACAAGAAATGTACCTTTTTCATTTTTCCAATATCAGAATTCAGGACTATGCCTGGCACCTCTAGAAAATCACTAAATCTTCTCCCAGAGTTGAGTAAAGGGGTGAAAAATACAAATATATGTCTGTTCTCCAAGCTTTAGTTCTGTGAATTAAAGGCTCAATGGCATGTAGTTAGACATAAAATCCTAGTATGACAGGTTATAATTGCATGCAGGGAAGGGTGGAGGAATAAGAACGTTTTGTTTTGAGTTCGTTTGTTTTTCAGATGCCTTTGCAAGACAAAGAAATCAGCTATATTCATTTGAATATTCATTTTAGTTACTTTTCAGAGGAGTCAGAGAGTTCATGTGTCTGTGAAATTCTATTTAAGAAGTTCCCTGTGCGCTCAGGAGAAGCACGTGCTTTGTCCAGGAGTGCCAGCTTAGAATCTTACATGTTCAAACTGGTAGGCGCTTAGTGACTCCAAACCAGAGAAGGCAGAAGTTTGAAAATAGAAACGAGGCTGTGATCATCACCGCTGAACACCATGGCCAGTGTGGATTCCTACATTGGTCCCATTCCCTGCGTTCTTGTTGCTGAGCTTTGGTAGATCTTGGGGGAGTTTTTGCTGTTTTGGTTTGCTTGACAGTGAGGCTGAGGCAAAAACTGCTGTTCATCTCAGTCTAGGTTCTTATCCCCAACACTGTTTCTTATTTGTGTAGGGCCACAGGTGACTTCACAGGAGACTTTGGGTGAAACATAAGTTAGTGGGAAAAGAGGGGGTAACAGAGTGCTCGTGCTATAGGATCCACCCAACTTGCCCTTAAGATGGAATCTCTATGTGTTCGGGCACCAAATCTGGTTTTGAGTCATTCAGTCATATTAATAAAACAACGTTTTGTGCCCTCCAAAGAAATAAACTCCCCTACCTCACTGCATTCCTGACATTTTAAGTGATGTTTCCTCTAGCTTTTAATTTCTATTGAACATATAATATAAAAGTAGGAATAATCCTCACATGCTTTAGTGACTTTTCACAGGCATTGAATTTAATTATTACTAATTTGGGAAAATAAGAGAACCAGAAGAAAAATTCCTTGTTGCTTTCTGGAAAGAGTGAACTGGAGTCATCCTCACTTCAAGCCTTTTGTCTTACACCGATGCTATTGTTGTAAGTGTTCAGGGTATGCTTTTTATTCAGTTCATTTTTGAATGACTTAATTTATAATCTCAACTACAGAGACAATGTTATCTCTATAGCTATACCCCACTGAGTGGCCCATTGACTTGGCCTTATGATAAGATCTCCCCTTCGGTTGAATGTGCTCACTCACAGGTCAAATGACGCCCTCCTCGCAGATGTGTGTGCATTCTGATAGGTCACATCCAACCTTAGCAGTATAGTCAGGTGACCTGTTGTTGTATGCAGCAAAATGTGTCACTTTATTGACTAGATGTCCAAATGTTTACCTTTTTTCCTATCCTGAGATTGTTGAAATTGATTATTCCTAAATATAGTTCTGAACTATACTTTGGATTTTTTTTTTATTAATTACTTAACACTCTACCTTATCCAGAATAAAATTGCCACATTCCTTTGAGATGGAGGATGAATCAGTTGACAAAGGGTGGTACCTATTTGGTACGCATTCCCTGGGTCTTAGCAGGTGTTCCTCTGCATCTGGATGTTACCAGGATTCCTCAAGCCATTCCCATGCAGCGCACTGCTCTCCCATGCTGTTGGGCCTGCGAGCCCAGTGTGCTATCCAAGGAGGGTATTAGGAGATGCAGTTTGTCTCTCTTCCAACGCTTTAACTACCACTTAACAAAACAGAAATAAGAAGTTGCATGTGTAGGTGTGTAGGAGCAGCGACAGGGACCTGCACAACCAGGCTGGCCTGGCTTGGCAAAGAGTGCCTGGGGCATAACCTGCTCTTTGGATAAAGAGGCAATGAAGCACTGCACCTGTCTGAGGTGGCTCTAGCACCTCATCCTCTGCCTATTGGATCTGATACACATCTGCTAATAAAACCATCCCTAGCCAATCCCAGGGCACAGACAAGACATCAGTAAGGATGGAGAAAGAAAGGTATTTCACTAAAAAATACCACCTGAAAAAAAATTGGATAGCCACAGCTAGGGGCTGGATCAGCATTGAAGACTTCTGCTCTTAAGAAGGACTCAGATTCTTATCTCCACAGCCACCTGACCCTTGATTTTTGGTACAGAGAGTTCCTAGAGCTCTTATTCTTGAGATGAGTCCAACCTCCCAACATGTATTGTGGCAAACCAGTAACATTTTAAAGGATTTCTAGCCCTTGGTTTTGGCAAGGGACATACTTGGTTGGAATTCAAAGGGGATGCCCTTTGGTTTGAGGCAATATGAGGTTGTGCATCAAATGTGCAATGCAGTGTAGCCCCAGGAATGACTGCAAGCAGTGGATGCTAAAGCCAGTGGGGAGCTCTGATGAGCTTGTGCCCACTGTGACTCCAGTTGGTATCCAGCAGACAAGAAAGTTGTTGTTGCTGTTGTTGTTGTTGTTGGTGGTGGTGGTGGTGTGTGTGTGTGTGTGTGTGTGTAAAGATGGGTAGATGGAAGCTAGCATTCCAGAGCACTTCTTGTGTGCCAGGTACTGTTCTACACACGTGCGTCAAAGTCCTTTATCCTAATGACAACACCAGATGCTGTTATTATCAACCTCCATTTGCAGATTCTGAACTTCAGGTAAGATGAGAAAAAACAATGAACTCAAATTTACACATGTGAGCAATGGCCCAAAGATCACAGCCCGAGTGAGCTGCCTCCCAAGGAGTCACCAACTGAATGTGAACTGCTTTCCTCAGCTCTGTGAAGTGGCTGCTTTCAGCATCTTTATTCCAGTGAGAAAATGAAACCACTTCCAAGGTACTGGTACAATTTTAAGGAGCCACTGAAAGGGACTCTGCAGATCTGAAGCAACTAATCAGAAAGACAGCTATCATGTGTTTTGTTAATTGAAAAAAATAAAAATTTATGTATAAAATGAGAGCATTTTTGTACAATATCAAAACATGTTAAAATCAGCAATAAAACACTCCACCTGTGTTTGCATAATAGTGGGAAACCAGGACTGCCACCTACCAATGCTATGTGGTTGGCTCTGGGTTTATATAATGGGAGATGTGAAGGAGGGATGCATTGCTTTTACTTAGCAGCTCTTTATATTATTTTATTTTTATTTCCATGACCACTTCCTTTTTAGAATCAAGACAAAAAATGTACACATATTCAAAGAGCCACTGTGAAATGTGGTTCCTGCTTCTCAAGCCCTTCGGGACTCTTCCAAACACTCCCGAAGACAAGTCTGTTCTGATGGTTGCCTGGAGGTCTCCCCAAGACCCTCCGACCAACTGGCACCCTCCCCATTTGCTTATCCAATTCAGCCTCTTTAGTAATTTTGGAGTGGGATAAAGAAGGGGTTTCCCATGCTGGCAGCAGCCAGCACCAGGTAGAAATATGGTTTCTGCAAAAGCTGCACTGTCTCTGGTCAGAGTGCTGACATTAAGGGTCCTTTGCATCAGCCCATCCCAGACTCAAGCCTGAACTAAAAGGATGCTCAGGAGACTGCCCTAGACCATGCAGTGGAGCCAGCTGAGCCACATCTACTCCAGAGGTTCTGCCTACCTCCTTCTGAATACTAATCTGGTGACCTCAACTGGACAGATTGAGGCCAGCTGTGATGAAGAAATGAGTCACATGTAAATCAAACATTGCAATCTGTTGTTTAACATCTGTCTATACATGGTGGCCCTCAAGGGACTCTAAATCCTGAGCATAGAAACTTTGACCATTATCCAAAGGCAGCAAGACCTCAGTTCCTTCCTAGGAATTCAGAAGGCTAGGCCTTTTCTCCAGTGAGGAGGCAGCCATCACAAAGCAGATGTAATCCTGAGGCATACTGTCCAGGGAGACAGTCATCACTTATCAGAGGATGGGAGAGTCACCAAAGAGACTGCTAGTTTGATTGGTTTGTAGTCCCTCTTCATGACTTAGGAGCTCCCATCCTCTCAGAAAAGAAAGAACAACGTCCATTGCTATGATGCCAATGGTAGCCTAACTAGGGGGTTCCAGTTTCACAGCATCTCTCTGCCTTATACCCTGAGCTCACCACCATCAGCTCTGAGCATCTTAGTCTCTCTCCAGACAGTCTGAGAAACTGTGACACCTCCCCAGACCACCAAGACAGATAAAGCCAGATAGATCCATCCTGTGAGGAAAAGGATCTCAAATACCAGGCCAGGAACATACTCTGCAGGCAGATAAACAACACAATGTGCTTGGAGGCTCGTCCATGATGACGACATGAGTACCAGAGCCGCCAGGAGGGTCTATGTCTTTCTCACTCGAGACCCCCTGCTTCTGATCACTCATGAGGCTGTGTTGAGCCTGACAGCTGGAAAAATTTCCATCTCCATTTCTCAGAACCCAGGGGCTATTGTCCCTGCCAGCTCTGAAGTGTCAGTGTGTTCCGCATGTCTTTATCATGGCCTACCTTCTCACTAAAGTCACTGGCCTCCTCATTCTCATCTGTGTCCTGCTGTCATAAATATTTCTGAAGCTGAAACCAGGTCTTTATTTTTTTTTTCTATTTCCTCAGCAGCAATTGCCTAGGATCTTGCATACTTGGCAGGTGCGTCATAAATATGTACCAAAGGGAATTGGATTAATGTAGCTTTTGGTTGATTTTCCTAGCAGTGGTTCTCAAATAAATGTGCACAAGAGCAACTGGAAAGTTTATTAAAATACAGATGTCTGGTTAAAGTACAGAAGGATGATTCAATTGTTCTAGGGAAGGTGGCAAGGGCTGGTATTTTCAACTTGCCACAAAGGGTCCTAAAGATGGATCTCTTCATAGTCTCCTTCCCAGTCTCTCTTGTAACAAAACTCAAGCATGAGCCAGTTGTCAGAGACTGGGGTGGGCTTGAATTCTAAAAGTGGGACAAAGAACATCAGTCCACACAGGGTAGAGCCCTTGTCTGTCTCCTGAACAAAGCTTCAGTTTAATTAGCAGAGATCTGTAACACAAAGGCACGAACACTGACTGTGGGAGGAATCCAGTTCTAGAAGGGCCGACCTCCCCCAGAAGCCCTCAGTTCCCAGGCTGAAGTAAAGCTCGCTAGCAGTGGAGAAGGAGGGACAAAGCAGAGGCTCTGTCACTGGACCTGTGTGGAGAAGTCAACATAGGTTTAAAAGGTAGATGGTTATTTTAGAAAGAAAAAAGAGCTTGAAGGGATACTCCTAGCTCCACAGACAGTCCAAGCATGTTATGCTCAATTAGTTAATGTTTGTAAAGTGCTTTGATCTTGCAAAGCAGTGAGATAATCCCAGGCCCTGTTTATGAAGCACTTTTCTCTCAAAGTGACAGCCCAGCAGAGAGCCAATTCTCAGCTCACCAGTTCAGAGGAGAGAGGGAGGACCTCCTGGGGGGGGTGCTTGTCCCGTGGAATCCCCAGAAAGTAAGGTCCTGGGTGTTGGGGTGTTCTGGGCGGGGCTTCCGGGAGTCCCTGCCCACCCTCCGCCTGCTGCCAGTGGTGTTTGTCATGTTGCAGTGTGGAGTGCACGTGGCTCCAGCCACCTGCTGCCCGAGAAGGGCGGTACCACTGGGCCAGCTCCCAGCCCAAACCCTGCAGCTTCCCTCTCCCTTGCCAGCTCCCCAGGAGGTGCTTCTGTTTCTGAAGCATACAGCTGCTCATCCTCTGCAGCACAGATGGACCCCTGCAGCTGCCTTCTTGCTGGAGCTCAAGCTTCAGCTGAGCTGTCACCTCCTTCCTTGGGGCACGCTAACTGTTCATATCTAAATCTGTCCCTCCTTAGGCCCTCTTGGTCAGATTACAGTTGATTCTTCATATTCTCAAGTTCAACATCCACATTTGACCAACCAATGAATGGATAAAGAAGATGTGGCTTTATTATACCGTGGAGTACTACTCAGCCAGGAAGAAGACATTTGTAGGTGACTAGATGCACCTGGAGACCATACTCTTAAGTGAAATAAATCAAACACACATGTGTAAACATAGTATTGTTTCTCTGATGTGAGAAACTGAAAATGTAAAGAAAGACCAGAATGTATCCTGGATATTATGAAATAGGAAGAAAATGCTTAATTGGGAAGGAGAACTGGGAGGCATGGGAGAGAAAGGAGGGGAAAAGGAAAAAACAAAGTAATGAAAACAGAGCTGTTGTGAATGAAGAGGGGAAGAGGCATTGAAGAGGATGGGGAAAAAGAGGAATGATGTGAGTCACATGCAGGTAGAGTCCCAAAGAGGAAAATGATCAGTATGGATATTTTAAATGTACTAATAAACTTAATTTTAAAAAAAACACTTTAAAAAATCCTTGCATCTGTATGGGAGAATGCACAGGCTTTTTCTCCTCATTATTCATTAAGCCATCTAAGGACTATTTACATGACATCTCAGTGATATTGCAATCTAGAGGTGATTTCAGGGGAGGGGCAGGGCAGGTGCAGGTTTCATGCAAATATGGTGCTCATTTATAGAAAGGACTGGAGTGGAGCGGTTGCAGGATTCTGTCCCTGCAGAGCCTGAAAGGTTGTGCTGTCACAGCTGGCTTACCATCTTCCTTGATCCAGCCATGTCTAATTTTTAATTCGTATTACTGTTTTTCAATTGTTTTGTGTGGAGCTTTTCCTTATTTCTTTCAGTTAAATTCTTCATATTTTGTAAGTTTCTGTATCTGCTTTGGCCACTGCTAGGACTCTAGCACCCCAGTAAAGGGTTGTGGTAGGAAATGTCTGCTGTTTCCTGAGACCAAGAGCCACTATGCGCAAGGCGTGCCACAGGCCTGGTGTGTGCCGCTGAGCTCCTCACCCTCTGACGGGTGGTCCTTTTGTCTGCAAACTATGACAGGCAGGGAGGGATGTAGCTCAACAATGTCACCTGAATATTTACTTAGCAATTTACCATACACTTAAAAGCACTTTCACAATCTTTTCAGAAAAATATTCATATTTCTGCTTCAGCATTAATAACTCAAATGCCCCAAATAAAGACAGGCAATAAAGGAAATGGAGTGAGCTCGTTAACACTCTATGAAGCTCCGAAAGACAGGAACTCATTAAAGGGGGCTCACATCAGTGACTGCTATGAGAAAATAGGACTAATTTTGCAGGATCTTTCTATTTATAACAAATAAGCCAATCTTTTTAAATGTTTTACAAATTCCCTTAGATTTTCCCATGTTGGCATAACCAAGTCTTTAAACAAAACAAGTCCATAGACAAAACAGCCAGCTGGCCATGCCTCTGCCACTGCTGGTGCAAGGTTGCAATATTTACTCTTTTCTGTGTGCTTCCTTTTACCTTTCTGCTGCTTTTCACTTGTCCATGCTATTAAATTCTTCCATCCCCATTATCCCAAACTGCCTGGGTTGAATTATTAGCCCAGGCTCACCCGACAGGCTCTGTCCACACTGCGCTAGCAGCATTAGCCACCTCTCTTTTTGTCATTTCTCTGCTCAGGATGCATCAGTTATTTATCTGCACATGCTCAGCTGTGAGGCCAGTCAGGTTATGTCATGTAATTTCTCTTCAGTAAAGATGAACCCATTAACAGTGCACAGCTCATCTCTCTGCTAAGGTTTCAGGAGCTAAACAACACAGGTAAGGAAGCGGACGTGGCTTGTGGGATCACCACAGTAGGGCCTTCCCTTCTTATTAATAATACTTCCAGTCATTCTATTCAGCCTTAGTGAGAAAGCATTCTTAAGCTCTCGCTCAGACCAGCTTTCTCTCCTGATTTGTCAGCACCAAGGCTCTATTTTGGACGTGTCCTTCCATCTATACTTTTCCAAATTCCAACAGATTCAAATTCTCCCACCTAAGCGACTGCCAGATCTTTTAGTTGAAAGCTCAATGGGGGTGATGTGCTAAAGACAATGACTTTCGTAGCTCTCCATTTCTGCTTTCCTCCCTAAAATTCCTGTTCTCTTGGTGCCTTTCCCACCACTCGCTGTGATCCCCATTCTGGTATATTTCTTTTGTCCTCGTCTTTGTTCATAGCTGAACTGTTGTGGCAGGAGAGACCTTTGAGTCCCAGGATGACATGGAACATCTATCTTTCCTTTCGTGTGTTGTCTCTATCTGTCTGCTGGGCTCTCTCAATGAAAATGATGGCCTGGAGGAAAGCCGCGATGAGAGCGGCGCCTTTCGATGCCGACCGATTGTGCAGCGCTGTGAGGTAGGCAGAGAGCGTTGGCGGAACTGCGTGAGTGTCAAGAACGCTTAGTTGTTTGTTCTTGGTTTTAATTTTTTGACCAATTTTGCATGCTTATATCTGGTAGCCGGAACAACTAATTTGAAGACAACAATATGCAGTAACAACCACTGTTGAATTCCTATCATTTTGTTTAGTGAAATTGTGTATCATTTCTATTTTTTTAACTATTTGTTTATTCTCTTAAAAAATAAAAACAAAATAAAAAAACAGAAATGAAACATCGGTTGAGCCGGTTTTGTTCTGTGTCTCTGCTATTCTGGGGAAAAGAAACGCACATGCATGTATGAACTCAAAGCAAAGGCCACCAATTTTGTGGCTTCTGTGTACCAGTAAGTACTATTCCATTTGCATTGGAAGCCAGAATTATACAGAATAAAGATGAATGACAGCATTCAAGCTAATAGCATAATTTTTTTAGTTTTTCTCTACTTAGAAGGACATTTAATCATGCTGTGAAAGGTCAAGAGAAAGATATAACAAATAATGTGGTTTTGGCTTAATTCTCTTAATGGAAGTGTCTGCTAGCTTTCTGAACAAGCGCCCTCCCCACATTTTCATTTTCAGCGAACTCCATAAAGTATGCAGCTCCCTCACAACTATTGACAGTCATGTGATTCTGTATTGTACTTACTCCTCTGGTTCATGTGTATTTTTACATTTGTGACTTTAACTCAGATGACTATGCAAGGCTTGCAGTAAAATTTCAGAGCAAATTTTGTTTCTTGATTCTAGCAGGAAAAAGAACCTTGAGACGCAGGTGGCTGTGGGACAGGAAAAAAGAGGATGGGAAAAGCCAGCCCTTCCCCAGCTCATCAGCACAGCACATAGACCCAGGTCTGCATACTCACCTCTGATTAGGTGATGACTGGATCACAGCTGAGCCCCTGGTCTAGGCTGACCTTGAGTGTAAAGATGCCGAAATATGGAAAGCCCAGCACCCACAGCCTCTCTCCTAGTTCTCTCTTCTTCATCTCCAGCAGCCACCTTGTGCAGCC
This sequence comes from Octodon degus, assembly GCF_000260255.1. Taxonomy (NCBI): domain Eukaryota; kingdom Metazoa; phylum Chordata; class Mammalia; order Rodentia; family Octodontidae; genus Octodon; species Octodon degus. The sequence continues at coordinate 1,095,684 of NW_004524604.1, read as the reverse complement.
CCAAGAATGCCATTGCATTTCTGCATGGCATGCCTCCTACCTGCATGTGCCAGGCCATGCCTATGGGTGCCCAGGCACAGGAGTACAGCCGGTGTGATGCCATGTGTCTCACAACTTCATGAACTTGGTACACTCTCCTAAAGCCACACCTTCCCCTGGCAAAGACAAGGACCCAGGGTCATAGACAAAGACTCAAGCTGAGGCTGAGGCGGGTCAGATGAGGGCACCTTGCCCTATTTTAATAACTTGTCAACAACTTGAGCAAGGGAATTGCAGAACATTTTAGTTGGCAAGGTAAAGAGATCAACCTAAGCTGTCAAGTTGCCCAGATTTAAGAGAGTCTTAATTATATATGTAAAACTGGAAAGATCACAGGATCTTTTCCCTCCTCTCCCCTACCACGCTCTCTTCCTCCCAACCCCCAAATGCATTTCCTCCTGCAGCAACTCCACAATCTCAGATCGTTGATGTAATTAACAGTCACATATGGCACTAGCAAGGTTGGGATGCACAAGGCCCCAGTGGGAGTGTGGCTGGGTAACTTCTTTAAAAATTTCTTTCATGATTCATTTCAGACAGTGTGGGACTATGCCAGCTGGCTGGGAAACCCACCACGACAGTATTCCTGGGGAAGCACGGAAAGGCTTTGAATAGCTCTGGGTGTCTTATTAAAATAACAGTTCTGGTAAAAACCTTGGAAGTTTTCTGAAGAGGCAGGCAAAGGATAATTCCTTACGTCAAATCAGTATTACTCTTCTAGCCCAGACTTGTTTTGGAAAACCTTCTGCGAAGAAGAACTCCTAGGTATGCTTGGTGCTGGAAAAGGAACAGCATTCTGATTCCAAAAGCCAGACTATCTCAACCACACAGAGGTAGCTAAGGACGGGAAGCCTGATCTTGAGTTAACAGCATAATATTCTTCCTGCTACATATAAATTACTGTCCAGGTGGGAAGAGGGTGTAGAACAACAGGGTGGATGCGCATAGTGACATTGGAACACACTACCAGTATTCTATTTCATTCCACTGCAGGTTTCCAGATACATAATGAGTAGGTAGGAATAGATACTCATTTAATAAAGATGAGATAACAGCAACATTGAGTGTTTCAGCAGGAAAGTGGTATGATCAGTGATTTGTTCCAGAATTATTAATCAGTACATTTTATGAAAGATTAATGAGGGAAAGAAATGAGGAACAATCTTAATCCGAGAAATTCACTGGAACGTTTTGCAACACTATAAGCAAGAGCTAGTGATTGGCATATAAAAAAGAAAACTGTGTAAGCTGTTCTATTCAGGTAGCTTAATTTGATATTTAGTAAAGAGGTGTAGAAGAGAGGAAGATGGGAGATGCTATCCTGGCATTGAGTTATAAAGGGCAATTAGAGGGAGATGATGACCTCCAAGAGGAGATGGCCCAGGGCTGAGGTGAGCTGGGTAACCCAAGAAGAAATGTTCACCCTGAAGAAAAAGATGTGGAGAAATGGGGAGGATCATGGTGAGAAATCACAAGTGTTTTCAAGGATAGTATAGTTATAAAATGTTTAAAATAAATATTCATAAATCGTACATTCAGGGAAAATGTTTCCTAGGAAAACACCAAAACAAGGATAGAAGAATGAGAAGGGAAAGTTAGAAGATTTATAAGATATTTCAGAAAGATCTGGTTCAATTTCAAAGCTTGAAGTGGGAAATGGAAGTTGTTTATATGGAAGAAAATGGGTTGAAAGTGTGAGTGGAGAAGTATTCAGTCCTGGACTCTGTTCCACTCCAGCTGGGGGTTCAAGCCCACCAAGGTTTGGGGTCAAACAGAGCTTGGCCTTCCTCTGGAATTGAGCAAGGGACCGTTTTCCTTTTCTTTCATGGTATTAGGGGATCATCCAGTCTTCTATGTCCTGCCACTGATCAGCCTGTCTTCTTTCTTTCTTTCTTTCTTTCTTTCTTTCTTTCTTTCTTTCTTTCTTTCTTTCTTTCTTAGCACACTTTTCTGTGGCTCATCTCCTAACCTGATATAAGCCTAGGTATTTGCTTCCCTATTTCCCCAAGAGAAATGCATTCACTGACCCATTAGCCTGTGCTTCTGATGTCTCTACTGTTATCTCAGATCAACACCTCCCTGCATACATGCAGGGTGTTCAAAATGCCCTCTGCTGCTAAAAGCAATAGATGTTCTCAAGTTTCACAGTCCCCTGCATTTTTTCTAAGGCACAGAAGTGCTGCAACATGGCCTGAAGCTCGCTGGAAGCTTCTCCAATAAGCAAGATCCCCCACTTCCTACAGTCAGTACCTTGTGCTTCCCCTCACAGCAACTTCCTTTCATCTGAATCCCTTTGTCCAACTGCATCCTGCATATCTTACTAGGATGTTCTGATCACAAAAGATTGGATAACTATTAATAGAGCAACTTAATCCAGGCAGCCAAGGCACATATTGATCCCTAATTCACAAAAGGCCTAAGAATTTGCAAAGAAACACTCAACCTAAGTCTGCAAATGGACTGCACTAAGAAGAAAAGTGTCCCAAACTGAGGGCAGTCAGTAAGCCCCATGGGGGAAAGGAAGTTACAGGTCATTCATGCCTAGAAAAGGTAGTTACATTCCATAACCTACTCAGACAACATGAGATTATATTGCAAAGGGCTACCTTGTGCCCTGGGATTCCAGCAGTCGTGGGGACTTACAGGTGTCAATCCTGCCATGGATAGTGGGCAACAGAAAGCTGGGATAAGGCCACTGAACCACCCCAGCAGCAGAGAAATATCTCTGCCATCTCATAAGTTACCTAGAGGATGCCAAGTCAGAGGGCCTGGGGTGAGAGCATGGCATGGGAGCCAGAGGCGGACACTTGACCCTGGAACTGATGCTTCATACAAGTTGGTCAATGTGAGGGGCCACACCTCTAAGAAAACTAACCAGAACATGAAGAGGCCCAGCTGAGCTGCCAGTGAGGAGCTGAGAAGTGCTCAGGTTTTTTGTTTTTTTGTCTTAAAAAAGATAGTTTGAGACTCTTTGAGGTTTGGAGGCATTTCCTGTGAACTAAACTAGCCACAGTGTGAGGCTAGAACTGGGCATTTGATGCTTTGCTCATCCTTACCTGCACACAACTTCTAAGGACACGTGTTCTGGACTCAGGCTGGCAGGTGCAATGCCCACATTATCATTAAGGCTTGTCATGGTACCTTGCGTAAATTCTTTAAGTTCTCTGCAGCCAAATTTTTCTCACCTATAGAAGGGAAAAATCATACTAACTCTTGAGGTTGTAATAAAAATGAAGTAAAATAGCACATACAATGTGTTTAAGCAAGTGCCTGGCTCATGGTGCATCCTCTGCCATCGTACCTGTCTTTCTTATTCTAAACTGTAGGCAAAAAGAGAGCTGTTATCTCTGACTTAAACTGAATTCTGCAGAGAAAATTTAATTCCATATGCCCCATTGTTACTTATTTATATCAATGTGTAATGACACCTAATGCCACTCTTTACTGTGATACCTGTTCACACGATTTCCTAGAATTGCCTAAAGCTTTGGTCAGTATATTCCATGTCTAACATAGCATGGTAGGATCTAGTAGTACAGTATATGTTCTGTCTGAGGTAATACATTCATTGAAAGCTTCCAAACAATAATTAATTTTTTAAACTTAGATTCTTTTCAGTGTAATTCAGGGTGTAGATTTAAATTTCAGTGGTGAATAACATTGGTGAAATTACCAAGCTATTTTAGCTTTATTTTTCTCATCTTATTAGACTAATAAAATTTATTTCATAGATTCAATTTAAAGATTAAATAAGATGATTTATTTAAAACTAAAAGACTATCTGGCTTATAAAAAGAGTTCAAAAATTCACTATTATTCTATAAAACTGGGCTTTAAGCATCCCAGCTTGCAATTCAGGGATGGCCACCCAAATCAGAATTAGTTGTCTCTTTGCAGAGAGTTTTCCTCAGACCATGTGAGCAGCACCCTTCATCGGATGGCAGCAGGGAAGCCATTTCTGTCTCCTGCCTGTAAATGTCAGAAAGTGAACACCATCAAGCACTAGAGTGTCCTATTGAATTAAGGTTTGTTTCTTTCTTTATCCATCTAAGAGAGTGAGATAGATTTGGTGAGGATTGGACTGGGTTTGGGTTCATCATCCAAAAGCTCCTTCTTAAGTCACAGTCTAGGTTCTCTGGGCTTTCTGCACCTTGTTCTGTTACCACATGTGATATACCCATTCCTCTGATCAGAAAGAGGGGAAGTTTCCTCTCATCTGACCCTCTTTTACAATACACAGTCCCACTTACACCACTTGTCTCTGTGCAGTGGTCATTGTGCAACTGAGTAATTTGGACATTATGGGCAAACGCTTGCCATAATTTGTGGTAAAAGCTTAAATCATCCTAAAATCCATGAGCATCAACAATTTTGCTAACAAAGTAATCAATAGATATGTTACTAAAGACCACAATGAACAAGCATATGCCACCAGATACACATATATTTGTGTTTAAAATATGGGCAGGATTGCTTTGTGTTCATCAATTTGTGTATTTTGCTGTTAACATAACTGGCAACTATGAACTCTAAGCAATACATACAAGCCTACACCCTATCAAATAAACATGAGCCTATATGAATAGATTAGTTAATGTTGTCAGCAATATCTTCCACTGTATGCTGCTCTGCAGACTGTGGTTCAACCCTCTGACCACTGTCTAATGGAGAAAGTAACTCCTCCTTGGAAGTTTCCCTGTTCCCTGGCTTGTACATCTGCTTGAGCAGTGATTTTCACACAATACATGGATTATGGTTGGCTTCAGATCTTGCTGAAATTCAAGAGATTCAGTAGATGCCCATGAGGCCTGACAGCATCTCGGAGGTCATGGGCTTAGACTTAGCAGCAGGCTCTGTAGGTGCTTTACAGCTTATGTTTAGCTTGAGCTTGTCAAATTTTCTCTCTAAGCCATTACTTCCTTTTAGACTGCCCCTTTCACTTATCCCTTTTCACCTCCTCTTTATAACTCCCTCCACCCCATCCTTACTGCTAGTTCCGTCATTTTAGTTAAATCCAAGAGCTTTAATCCCACTTCTTATTACCTCTTATGCACGAGTATCTGCTGGATGCCACCAGCAATGTCTGGATTTAAATTGGAAGTTATCAAGAAACACATTTAACTCATAAAGAAATTCATAGGCTGAAAGTCAAAGGATGGAAAACAATACTACATGCCCCAGCACTTCAGAAAAAAGCAGAGGTAGCAATCCTGTTCTCAGACAGTCTCAACTTCAAAACAAGAACAATCAAGCTAAATAAAGAACAAATTTAATTCTCTCCATGAACATACACTTCTCAGAGGATGAAATTAAAGAAGGGAATAAATATATGAAACAATGTTCCACATCACTAGCCATCCATGGAATGCAAATTAAAACAACACTGAGATACCATCTCACCCCAGAAAGAATGGCTATCATAAAGAAATCAACCAACAACAAATGTTGGAGAGGCTGTGGGGAAAAAGATTTCGAGTTTATCATTCTTTATAGCTGAGTAATACTCCACTGTATAAAAATACCACATCTTTCCCATCCAGTCCTCAGGTGACAGACATCTTGGTTGTTTCCAAGATTTGACTATCACAAATTGTGCTGCTATAAACACAAGTACACATATATCACTATGATATGATGTTTTCAGGTCCTACAGGAAAATTCCTAGTAGGAGAATAGCTGTTTTGAATGGGATTTCCAGTCCTAGTTTTCTAAGGCATTTCCACACTGATTTCCATAATGGTTGCACCAGTATACATTCCCTCCAGCAGAGTTTCTTTTTCCATGAATCTGGATACAAACCAAGCTGGAAGAGAACTGAATCAGTATCTCCAGAAGGTCAACACTGAAACTAACTATTGCATTTGATTTGGTTCTCCTCCAAGTTGGTTTTGAGCCAGGCATATCAGTGGAACTCCTTGGGGAAGCTGGCCTCCAGAATGACTGAAGCCACACCCCCACCACATTTTTTGCTATTTTTCATTCTTAATGTGTACCAATAAAGGTTGTCTACCCTGAAAATTTTAAAAAGCAATCTCACTACTGACTATGTAACCAAAGAAAGTGAAGCTAGTAGGTCACAGAACTACTCATGCAGAGCCCTCATCACAGTCAGATCTGGACTCAATCCAAGATCCCACCAGTGGGTGGACATGAGATTATTCCTACATGCAATGGATACTGAGTAGGATATTGTGTCATTTGTGGCATGTATACAATTTGTGGACAGTGTGATAAATGAAATAAATCAAGCACATAAAGGCAAATTCCACTTGATCCCACTTATATGTGGGATCAGAGAAGTAATCTAATAATTTTAAGTGCTAGTTGCTCTCAGAGGCTCACCTACATGAGGACTGGCTGGGTGGGATGTTGATGAAGAAATAAAATATTTCAGTTCAAAACATCAGTTGTACAACAAAATGACGTGCTCTAATAGCAATGAATTGTATTTTTTCGAGTCACTAAGAGAGTAGAGTTTAGGTATTCTCACCTCCAAAATGAGAAAAAAGATAATTGCTTGAGGTTGTACATACGTTAGCTCAATTCAGCCATTACACTATGCTATGTATTTCAAAATTATATAATATATGATATATGCAATTGTGTTTATTAAAAATAAATCAATAAAAATCAATAAAGAAAAAGAAAAATGAGGTAATATGACATACATTGTCATTTCATCAGAGCCTGAGTAAATAATGCTGCTTTGTATATTCAGTGAGTTCTGGTCAGAGGCTGGACCTCAGAGATACTATGCTGCTGAATGTGTAGGATGTTGTCTTCTTATTAATACTATTTTTCCTTTGGGCATAAAGGAGTTACTTCTGATCACTTTGCTTTTTAAATATTTATTTACTTATTTGTTTATTTGGTATAGAGTCTCACGATACAGCTATGACTCATAGTGATTCTCTTGTCTCAGCCTCCCCAGTGCAGGGATTACAGGTGCATGCCACCACACTCGGTTTCTGTGGCCAGCTTGGTGGCAGGGCATCCATTACTGGAGATAGAACACAGGTCCTTGCATTTTCCAGGCAAGCACTTAGACTGCTGAGCTATCTCACTAGTCCCACTTTGTTGTTTTTGTGGATTTTCTTAAAACTGTGTTTGAGTATGCAGAGAGTAATTTTTGGTGGTAAGACGGTTCATCTGAAATAACTTCTGGATATCACCAATCAGTGAGCTCTCTCCACAACAAAATGTAGTCATTCAAACAGCACCAAGTCTTGTTGAAACCCTGAGAATCCAGGGTCAGTTCTTTGCCTGGTTTTTTAGAGCCTCTCGTTAGTTACATGTAGCTTAATGAGTGACCACAGGGATACCTTCACACAGATTTTTGGACTTTCTTAACTGTATGTCTTACAATCACTATTCCTTAAATCCCTGTTTCCTCATCTTCTTGAAACCTCCATAGATGCTTGTTGTGGATTGACAACAGCTGCTCAACTTGCAACACCCTGCTGAACTGAACCAGAGTGGTGCTGGGTGTGGGAGGCCCACCTGAGGATGGTTGCCAACAAAATAAAAAGGAAAACTGAAAAAGAAAAAGAGGTGATATTAGGAGGATGTTGCTTCCCCTGGGTGCTGTTGATTCTCTTGATGGAGCTTGTCATGCTGGCTTTCCTGATATAAATGTGGCTGTTCTCATCATCAGAGGAGCCTTGGACCTTGTTGCTGATGAGGATGGCTATGGTACTTTTCCAGGAAGCTCTTGTTCTTACTTTTAGGGTTGCTTCCCCATCCCAGTGCAGATCTGTGAAACTGACTTGCTTGAGACATTGTCATGGGTGCTAGGTCTTCAGCTTGACTCATGCAGGACATTGCCATGGGATCTAAGCCCTCAGCTGGATTCTTTGGTCTTTAGTGTGTGGAGAGATTTCCTGCCCTCTCTTTGCATGTGATTTTTTTTGGTGACTATTATAAAATAGTCCTATAAATTGTGTACTGTATTAAATTTTTTCCTTTGCATGAACTAACTACAACAGTGCAGCCACACTGTGTCCCCTTGGTGCCAGGAGTTGGACTGTGGCTCCACACAGAGCTCCTTGTGGTGAAGTCCACTTTATGCATTCTGTGTTTGCTTCTCTCAAGGAGCACAACACTGCCGCAAAGTCTTTTTTTCCCCTTCCTTCTTCTATTCTTTATCTTTTTCATTCTCCTTCTCTTCCTCTTTTTACTTTTTTTTCTGGTCCTGTCATTGTTAACACAAGGAGGGAAATTTAATACTAGTTACTAAATGCATAGTTGTGAGCAAAAATCAATTCAAAAGAAAAGATTAAAAAGATATGTGTAAAATCAGGATAATGAGAGCTTTTCTGTGCTTGGGAAGGACAGGAAGCAGCCCTCCTATCAGACACTGCAGTCCACACAAGTATCTATTGTACCCTTCAGATTCCATTTTTGTTTTTCAGGTTCTCACACTAAGGAGACAATAGGATGTTTGCCCATGCATGTCTTCTTTGTTTCACTTAATGGTATGTTCTCTAGTTGCATCCATTTACTGATTAAAAAACTCAAATTTATCCTATTCTGTAGCTGAATAATATTTTATTGTGTAAAAATACTACATCTTCTTTGTCCATGCTTCAGATGATGGACATTTGGGTTGTTTCCAGGATTTAGCTATGAAAAATTGTGCTGCTATAAACATGGGTACACATATATTATTATTGTATGATTTTTCAGTTCTTCAGAAAAAAATGCCCAGAAGGGAAATAGCTGGCTTGAGTGGAATCTTCAATAACTTTCTAAGGAATCCCCAGACTGATTTCTATAGTGGTTTCACCATTCTGCACTCCCATCAACAATGAAGAAGGGTTCCTTTTTCTCCCCAGCCTCTCCAGAATTTGTTATTGGCTGACTTATTGATGTTAGCCATTCTTTCTGGGGAGAGATGGAATCTCAGTGGTGTTTTAATTTGCATTTCTCAAATGACCAATAACGTTGAACATTTTTTCATATATTTACTTGTCATTTGTATTTCTTGATCTGCAAAGTGTATATTCATCTCAGATGCTCATTTTTGGATTTGGTCTTTGAATTTGGGGGACCTGATTTTTTTAATTCTTTACATGTTGTAGATACAAGGCCTTTGTTGGAGGGATAGTTGGCTATAATTTTTTTCCCAGTTTTTGTATTTTCTTTTTACTCTGCTGGAAATTTGCTTTGAAATGCAAGAAGCTTTTCAAAAGGATGAGATCACAGTTATTAATTCTTTGAAGCATTCCCCATGCAGTTTGGTTTTTGTTCATGAGCTCTTAACCTATCCCTATGTCATTAAGATTTCTATCTACATTTTCCTCCAGAATTTTTAGTATTTCTTTTTAAATATTTAATTCTTTGATCCATTTTGACTGTAGGTTTGTGTATGGTGATATACATGAGTCTAGTTTTAGTCTTTGGCATGTGGAAAGCCAGTTTCTCCATCACCATTTATTAAAGACTATCTTTCTTCCATGGAACATGTTTGCCCCTTTATCAAAGATAAAGTGGCTGAGTATGTGTTCAGTTGTGCCTGCATCTTTTAATCTGTTCTATTGATCCTCAAGTCTGTCTCTATGCCATTACCATGCTGTTTTTATCATGGTAGCTTTTTAGTATAACTTCAGGTCAGGGATTGTGATACCTCCTGCTTTTCCTTTGTTTCTCGATTGTTTTTGATATTCTAGGTCTCTTCTGTTTCCACATGAATTTGAAGAAATTTTTCCCTAGCTCTGTATATTAATAGCATTTTATTCTGGATTGTGTCAAATCTGTTTAACAACTTTGGGAGAAAGGCCATTTGCATGTATGTAGTTGAATAACACAAATGCATACAAATTGCAGGAGTTGATTTCAGGACTGTTTGGTTTACCACCAGCTCTTAAAATTTTACCATTAAAAGTGTACTAATTATTGAAACTGTCCTATTAATCAGTTTTGAAACTGTCTCATTGTTATTTGTTTCTCAATAAAATAAAAAATAAAAATAAAAATCTACCTTTACAGTATGACTACACCAACAGTTGCATAGCATTTTCCAGGGCAGTCACCCTTTTGCCTTCTGTGTCACCCAGTGATAGACAAGTACATTGTCCATAATCCCCAAGTGTCATGAACAATACTGTGGCAAATATCTTTGAAGAATTGCTATGGTGGGCCTACATGTCTCAGGGATACTTTCACTGTGAGTAATAAAGTACATTCATTTTTACTTTGGTCCAGGAACTAACTGAATAGCAGCTCCAGGCTGACCTCTCATGTGTAAGAGTGGCTACATTCACCATCTTCCCCCAATATTCCACATTCTGCCAATATGATAGTCTTAAGGAAATAATGCTATTGGTGGTTTGATTTGAATTTCTGTTGATCTCAAAAGCTTAGGGCATCTCTATTGCCTAGTCATGACATCAAGATGTGGCCTGTGCACTCACCCAGCCAAGATTGCAAGTGGGACTGAACCCAGCCCGTGACCTGTGCTTTGGTGCAGAGTGGAGTGTCTGATAGGAGGGCTTCTTCCTGTCCTTCCCAAGCATGGAGAGGCTCTCACTCATCCTGATTGTACACATATTAGTCACTTTGGTGTCAGACTCAAGGATTCCTTGCTCATAGATTACTACATAGTTGAAAGATCTGTGCATTCTTGTTGACATTTGTATTCATTCTTTGAACATTATAATCCTTTTTATTATAATCCTGACTCATTTCTTCCTCACTCTGCCTGCTGTCTATGCGATTTGCTCATGACATTCTTCCTTTATAGCACTAGCTCAATTTGACATAAATATAGTAATGATCACTCTGTTTGTTTTTTAATTATGTAGTTTCATTAAACCCTTACCCAGCCCTAATACAAAAGTGTATTTCTCCACACTGCTTTCCTCTGATTTTATGGTTTCACACTGTATATTTAGGATCCACCTTCAATTACAATGTATGATATTCATCTGCTTCCAAAACCCTTTTCTATATTTTCTAAGCACACCACCTTTTCTACTGACTTGTACTGCTTACTTAGTCTTATGGTTGTGTGTTGCTTATCCCTAAGCCCTCTATGTTATTTCATTAGTCTGTTTACACATAGGCCAGAACCTCACTATTATTTTTGTTACTCTGTATGTGTGCGGGTAATAGCACATATTCATTTAGGGTCTGAGTAAGCTCAACCATAGTGCCAGCTGCAGGGTAATTTTCAAACAGTAATGTTTAAAGATTTAATAGATTAAAAATATGTTTTCCTTTTTTCCTCCAAAAGTGACAACTTTGCTTGTACCTCTGCTTTCCCACCAAAAATTTAGATGACAATTCTAAAGCTATTTTATTAAATGCAAAGATTATTTGAGGAGAAAATTAACTCCTCTTCAACTTGAAGTGTACAAGAGGGGAGTTTCTATGCTGTATTTGTTTGTTTGCTTTTAATAGATTTCTAAATTCCCTTTAATGTTAGTTAATACATAAATGTCTTATAGTTTGTTAACAGTAGTGACTGCTTTTTTTTAAGGTACCAGGGATTGAACTTAGGACCTTGCACTTGCCAGGAAGGTGCTTATGCTGCTGAGCTATATCCCCAGACCCAGTGACTGCTATTTTAGTTCTTACTTTAATATTGGCCTGAAACAGCACACAAAACCTATTAATTTGAGGATTGTATATATTCTCTAGAAATCTCTTGAAAATTCTATGTTCTGAAAACAAGAAAGGGTACATTTCTTTCCTACAGAATTTTACATCATTCACATTTCTTTTCTAAAATCTTTGAATATTTACTTTATGTTAAAAGTATAGTTGGGTTTCACTTCCCTATCTATCTGAATAACATCTTGTACTATGGATAACCACTAAGAAGATAATAATGTACAATGTATTAACTATTGAAACTGTCTTATTAATCAGTTTTGAAACTGTCTCATTGATATTTCTTTCTCAATAAAATAAAAAAATACAGTAGTGGCAACAATATATTTACTTTAACCTTAAAAAAATAATGTGATTTGCCACTAAGTTTAAATTCTCCCAGGGATTCATGAACACTGCTTTCTATCAAGTTCAAGAAGTATGATTCCATTGTTATTAAAATAGAAAAAGCTGGTTTTCATCTATTTGATAGAACAACTACACATCTTCTGACGGTGAGCCATGCAGCTCCCACTTGGCAGCAAGGAGAGAGCTTTCACAGTGCTATGCCTGCCTTGCATGATTAACTTCTCTTTTGCTTGTCATAGGCTCTAGCATCAAGGATGCAGATTATCTATTTTATCTTCATATTCCAAATTGCCTCACACATTGTGCTTCATGCCAGTAACAAAATTATTGGTGGAACAAATAAAGAGGGGGAAGGGAAGGTCTAATAACAAAGACAGTTTAAGATATAAGAAACTTGCTGTGATTGGAACAGCCAAGTCTGATGCATGAAAACTTAAAATTGGGTGTAATTTTTATATACTCTTAAACAAATGATTAGGACCCTTGAGAAATTATTACCAGTTCATAAAATGCAAAGATGGGATTTTTTCTACCAGGTGAAGACATCATAGCATATTTCAAATCCGTATAGCCCTTTCCCATGGCAGAGTGCTTTCTGCTATAATGACAGTTATAAGAGCTGAGATACTAGCTGACTTTTGACCACAAATTCTTCAATAAATACATATACTGAGAATTGAAAAAGACTCAGTCCATGTAAGTCCTTGGTAGCATACAGGTCAGAGGAGAAGGAGATATTAGTTACCCAGATAAGCATTTAATTGAAATATTAATAAGCACAGTGAAATTATAGCATAGAGGGAATTTACCTACCTGTGGGCAGGTTGGGAAATGAAATGTCCAGGAAAATGAGAACATCTCACTGAACTAAGCTGCACAAATTTATGACTGTGAAGCTATAGTATAGATTTTCCATACATAAGATAAACACCAAAGCTTGGGGCAAATGTGAATAAGGAAAATGAGAAACATTCATAGGAAAATGTGGCTGTTCTGTGATTCGTCAAGGAGAACTTAGGACGTGGTTCCTTAGCTCAATGGTCACTCTGCTCTCCAAGGTGACCTAGGCTGGAGACACCCAGGAGAGAGACACCAAGTGCTACTGGAAACCCTGCTTCCTAATGACCTGCCAGGTAACAAGTTGGGATGGAATTTAACTCTAGATTTAGATTTTTAAGACTACTTAAAGCAACAGATTTGGGATTGATAAAATCCTGGAATTAGTGGAACTTGCCTTCAAGAATGAATGATGATATTCCAACCTAATCCAACCAACACTTAAGAAATCATGTCTTGGTAGCAACACACACACACACACACACACACACACACACACACACACACGCAGATGCTATCTAATTAATTGGACAGCAACCTTTTCAAAAAGTGGAGTCATTATTTTGGCTAAAGAGCAGCACCCAGCTTAATTGTGTATCTCCAAGATTTATTTGGTTGATACCTCATTGTCTTTATCGTTCAGTATGTATGCTCTATAAATAAGAGATCAGTCTTATTTTGAGAAATGATGAAAGGAGATGGGTTGGGAAAGTCTGTGCAGGTGGTATGGGTGGATAAAGAAAGTATCATCTTATTTGGGTCTGAAGTAAACTACTTAAATATCTCCTACATCAATGGCAGTTAAAATCATGCTAAGTTAGTAGCAGATTTGATTCTCCAGACTCAAACAAAACACCTTCATTATGGGAGAAGCAGTAGAGAGAGTGGTCCTGGTGCAACAGCTCTCTAAAACTCAACACTGTCATTCGTGACCTGTGTGACCATGCCACATTTACTTAGTCTCTCTGAGCCACACATACCGGGACACCAAAGGACAATAGATTTGACTTCATTATTTTCTTCATTATTGTGAAGGAAGACTTATTCCCTTTTGCTCCATTCTGAAGACTGTATCAATCTGTTTTAAGGTCTGGAAAAGTGCATGGGATCCCAGGTAAGAGCTTCACAGTGTCTATAGAAGCCTTCAGGTTTGCTGAGCCCGGTGAAAGTTTCTTTCCAACTCATGACAGCCTCCTTTGGGAATTTTGGAGGACTTTATAGTTTCAGTTACCAAATACATTTTGACAATTACCAATCTATAGCTCCTCCCCTCCCTGAATTTCAGGCTGACATATCCAACTGCTCACTGAGTCCTCCCAGCACTTGGACCTCAGCAGACCGGAAGCCAATTCCAACACCGCACTCATGGTACTCCTTGCCTCCTCCTGTGGCCAATGTCAGATGTGGGGGAGGGTTAGGGCTGGTTCAGCCGGCTCACAGCTGGGCTTGTACTTATTTTCTCATACATCTGTATCAAATTAGAGGAGATAACTTAACCAGAGAAGTGCTATTCTTGAGTGAAGAATAAAGGAAAAGCCATGCTTCCATCCTGGGACACTCAAGACATTGCTGAGCATGCTATCCAAGCTGTGTAATCGCCAGCCACCTGGCTAATGAGGCCAAGACCCTGAGGAGAGGGTAGCTCCCTCACTTTCCTCACTTGTTTTTATAGTAGGTCACCTTGATTTTGTGTGTTTAATCTCCAACTAAGACTTGAGCTCCACCTCCAATCTCTCTAACCAGCATAAGGTGTTCATCTTTCTCCTGGAATAGTTTGCTGTTTCCAAGCCAATCATCAGACCTTCAGTGCTGGGTAAAGTTTTGCCTCTCTGACAAGGTAGCCTGAAGAGGTCTCTGGAACTCAAACCTGCTGTGGTTTCTGCCCATAAATTGGCTGGAATTGTTCATTTGTCCTAACGTGTGAGTGGAAGGCTCAGGGTAGCTGCCTTCTGCACCCAACTTCCTTCTAGCCTCTGTGATGTCACACTTGGGGAACACTTAACTAGTTTCTGAGTTTTCCCTTTCAGCACCTATGGTTTTGTTACTTCCTAATTTTACTCATGCCTACAACAATCTTATCTCATTGGTCCTGTTCACTCAAGACAACCTCAGGCAGGACCTCCCCAGGAGGCTCTCTGCTTCATTGGGGGAGAGCCCTTAGTGGTCCCCTCAGCTGGTAGCTCATACGTGCAACAACAGGACACACATTCTGCCTTCTAGGTGATGGTATTTCAGAGTCTAGCTTTCCTGTCCTGTGTCCCTAGCACTGCACTTGGGTCCTTCAGCCACAGGCACTCAGTGAGTGAGGGTAAGGCTAACCTTGCTGAAGATGGTTAAGCAGAGGTAAGCTACAGGCTTCCCACCCTGGCTGTGGATAGGAAATGTAAGACACATTTAAAGATATCAATGTCCACAGCTCACGTCAGGCTGCTGAAGTCAGAGCCTGGGGGGAAGTACAGACACTTCAACATTTAGAACTCTGAGGGATGCTGTGACACTGGGCTGGGAAGCACTCAGATGGTTTCCTTCTGGGCAAAGATGTGGTCGGTGGTGTCCCAGGGACAGGTGAGGGACCGATGCTGAAAGCATCTTATCCATGGGAGTCTATGACAGGATGCTGATTTGATGCCTGGGAGTGTCCTCAAAATACCCTTCACACACAGATTATAAAGAGATATGCATCTCTTTGTTTTACATCTGCTTTGTTTTACACTTGTGTATCTTGGTTGATCAGCAGGGCACCAGGCTGTGGGTAACCTCATAGCTCTATCATCCTTGGAAAAGGACACTCCAAATTGGCACACGCATTTGTTTAAAATACTGGGAGAGGAGTAGGAAGAAGAGGGGGAGAGAAGGTGCCTCCCAAGACTGTGACCAGATATAAGGGAAAGAAGTCTCGAGGAAAGTACTCTGTGTTTCTCTGAGGTTGTCACTTTCAGAGTATTCAAGCCATCCTCATCCTGTGCCTCATCTCACAGTATGAGCAGTGGCCTTGCTTCTTTTCTGACACCTGGGCCACTGGGCCAGAGATGGCGCCATGCCTCGACCCCCAGGACCTGGCACTGGCTCTGCACAGCCTAAGAAAGGCTAGCTTGAAAGTATTAATATAAAAAATTCTTGGCACTTGTGGGGAGAAAATGTACCTATAATTTTCTCTTTAAGAAAAAGTTCTCGGGGCTAGTGAGATGGCTCAGTGGTCTAAAGCACCTACTTACAACAAGCTTAGCAAA
>NW_004524604.1:1066880-1079202 GCF_000260255.1 Octodon degus | reverse complement strand
ACAGAAATAAGACTTAGCACAAAAAGTGAAAAAAAAAAAAAAACACCAACAGTTTCACTTTTCTTCACTGAAAGGAGACCAGCTCATCATTTACTCCGAGAAGGTGGCGATGACTCCGGCCTGATGTCCTGTAAGAAGAGAGTCACAGATGAGCTCAACCCCAACACAGTGCTCAGAAAATTCCAAAGAATAATCAGGAACCAGAATTTCTGTCCAATTTTTCCTAGGATTTCTTATGAAAAAGATGAGAAGACCTTTGCAAAGACAGCCTGTGGCTGTGGGTTGAATCCCTCTTTCATTTCTCCCCATGCTATTCGCCTTTCTAGGTAGACAACTACAAATGCTTGCACCACTTACATGAAATTCTGCTTTTTTAAAAAAGCAACAGCAGTAATGAAAAACAGTTTTCCTAACTAAATGTCCAGAGTGGACATAATTAAAAACAAAGGCTAGGCAGCTTAATGTTTTATGATGTATGGTTAATTTAGGATAATTAGTACCAAGGGCCTAATAATAGCCGCTTCCAGTTAATAGGCAGCCACTGTGTGCCAGCACAGCATATTCCATAAGGACACTAAGTAACAACAGCAACAAAAATCCTCCCTTACTTAAGCTAGTGGCTTTGACGTTTACAAAGTAAGCCAAGACAGTAAAAAGTGGTTGGTGTGACGGATCCTGAGTGTGACACTGGTATGAACAATGGTCTATTTCCTGAACTGTGAGACTTCATCTCTAACAGTCTCAGGACATAGTTTACAGCACATAACCACTGCTAACTGTTATGGTTCTCCAAGTGCTAGAACCATCAGGAGCACTCACTAAAGCAATTCTCTTCCAGGGGACTTAGGGTTGGCCATAGGAGTATGCATATCTAACAAGCACCTCAAGTAACTCTTAGTCCACTAAGACCAGGAAAAATCAGTGGCTTAAGAGTGGTATCACCTTTCCTGAACGTTTGAGGAAATAAAGTTCTTCTAACCAGCTCTAAATGTGTCTCGATTTCCTTCTTCCTTCTTCCTCCGAAGTTCTCTCCATGAGCTCCTGACTTTTATCATTAACAAAATATCCTTCTTCATAGCTTCTTACATTCTACCTAAAGCATTCTTAGCTCTCCCTTATTTGTCAATTCATTCATTTCTCTATTTAGCGCTGAGAGTTGAACCCAGGACCTTGTACATGCTAAGTAAGAACATGTTCTATACTTTCAACTCTACAGCTCTCTATCTTTACAAAATAAATAAACGAATAAAACTATATATTCCTACCAATTCTCTCCCAAATCTGTACCCCTCTGCTCACTACTTCTTGTCCCCAAAGGATCCTCCAGCCTTCAGTTTCCCTGACCAGGGCTGGCAGTGGATGAGCTCCACCCGGCCTTGCACCCTTCTCTCCCAACCTGCGTCTGAATCAGGGCACTCTCCATGGGGTGACACTCACTTTACTTCCCCTTGTAATCTGATTTTCTATTTATTTTCCTGTCTGCTAAATAGTAGCTCCTTGAGCACAAGAACTACATCTCACCAACACAGTGAATTAATACACAGCCCCTTCTCAACATCGAATTCAATCTCATATTCAGAGCGCAATGCTTCACTCCTTGTTCCTGGTGACTCTATCATCAGGACCACATTCCTTATCTTCTTAAGATGATCATGGTATAGCCTGAGCATTATGGGGCACACTCGATAGACGCGTCTCGAAAGTCAAACCTGCATTGTGCTCGGTTACGCCATGCCGTGTGCAGTGCCATTTTCTTGTCGCAGTTTCTTTTGTTCTTCTTCACCTGCATATTCCCTGAAGTATCGCTTCCGAATCCTTGGGAGAAAAGACACACCAGTGTCATTTCAGTTCTCTCCATCTGTAGGTTAGTCAGTGTTTCCACGAATACCAGAAGTTCTTTCTCTTGCGCTCATATAGACAAGCACGGTACCTCGTGCTCAACCCAAGCCTGAAACCTGCTCTGAAGTATTTAGCAATGTTGCCTTTAAATCAACACATTGGGGCCGGGGAGATGGCTCAGTGGAATAAGCACTTCCCTGGCAAGCGCAAGGACCTGAGTTCAATCCCCAGTTCCACCAAAAAATAAATATAAATAAATAAATAAATAAATAAATAAATAAATCAACACATTTCCAGAGAAATGAGCCTGGACTGTGTCTCCGCCATGCAAGGACTGGGAAGGCGTGGAACGCACTCACGTCTGGAGCACAGGAGGAGCAGACTTTGGAGCATTATGGCACAAATGAATATAAACGATCAGAAATTTTTAAAAAGTGGCTTAGAAGACAATTTGGAAAACATTTATTTACCTATAATAAATATTTCTTTCCAGGTTTATTTCTTTCTACTCTCTTTAAAACCTAAGTGGTTTGGAACTTTCTTGGTGTTGTGTGAGCAATTTTATGTTTACTGCGTCTTTAGTCAAGCTACTAAACAATATCATTAAAATCACAGGAACTTTTGTTGGCTTAATGTTTTTAAGAAAAAAAATTGCTTTAATTATGGGAAAAAATTGGGCCGGGGAGATGGCTCAGTGGAAAAAGTGCTTCCCTGGCAAACGCAAGGGCCTGAGTTCAATCCCCGGTTCTGCAAAAAATAAATAAATAATAATAATAATTATGGAAAAAAGGACAACTATCACTTAGACTTAGTCTTTTGTTTCAGACTTGAGGAGACTGGGGGAAGAAAGGAGAAGAGCTCCAGCAGGACAGCGTGGCTTTGCCTCTCTGAAGGATTATTAACTATTGCAAACTGAATAATTAGAGGCTTAATTATGGCAAAACATCATGCTTAAATAGCAAGTTTTCTTCTATCCTTCTATGTCAGATGATAATGATTTTTCTGCATCTTTCTTAAATACATTTGCATGATCTGGCTTGAGGAATAGAAGAACAGAGTAAATTCCACAGTGTGCAAGACAAATTCAAGCTGCATATCACACTTCATGTGCAGGATAAAAGAGCTTTATGTGTCATTTTATCACTACTTGATTAGAATTTAAGATAGCAGTAAACAATATTAGAAGATAACACCTTCTTTCCTGAAGTCAGTAGTCATAGATCACATACACAATCCAGTTGTTAAAGTAATTTTCCAAGACCTAAAATTAGAAGAGGAGTCCACTGCTTTTCCCAAGCTCCAGGCGACACATGAGTCATTTGGGCGCTGCTCAGGCCTCCCCCAGCTCCCCTTACCAAGTGGCTGCTGTTGGGCGGACAATGCCATCCTGAGGCACCGATCCTGCCCACCACCTAGCACAGCCCAGTGCCGGCATTCACTGGGCACGAGTGAGTAAGTGGTATGCTGTTCCCAGCACAGGTAGAAACTGCCAAGGTGCAATAGTCACAGAATTGTTCTTGCTTCCTACAGCCCAGCGTGTAGAGGAAATGATTGCTTTTGTTTTTTAATAGGTTCCTATATTACTTAGTTGATCATAACAAAATAGGCCCAAGCTTCATGGAAGTAGGATGCTATGAAGTTCCCAACTCAGAACTTTTGCTTGGTAATATGAGTAGCGACAGTCTTGTCTTGGCTGCTGATTTGGAATTCTCTGGGATTTTTATGCCAAAGCGCTGTGCTGGATGCTACGAACCTGTTGTGGATCAGTCCTCAGTTTCTGGAGACAAGCTGAGGCTGAGAATATTCAAGAATAACAAGCAGCCCTCTCGGAGACTTGGGGAAAAAACATTGGCAGGAACAAGGAATACATTTTTAAGTTTAAAAAATTTCTAGTTAGGAAAACAAGAGCTTTACATAATAAATTTCAGTGGTGGCCAAGGTAAAATGAATTTTGAACACATTCTTTCTGAGACTGTGCCATCTGGAGACTAACTCTTGTAGGTGCAATAGAAGAATGTGGTGGGTCTGGGAAACACTAGCCCTTTCCTTTCCTTGGGGTGTTCAGGGCAGGGCACACTTACTGGGCTGTGACCACCACCGCGATGGCTGTAAGGCTCACGGCAGAGACAAAAGCAGTGATGGCCGCCAAGGCGATTTTGGACAAGTCATGGCCAGCGATCCTGTGAGTCTTCATGGATTTTTCTCCACACCGTTCACCAAAGTAATCCTGATCACATCTGTAAACAGCCCAGGTTTCAAAATTTAAAAAAAAACCAAATACATTTTAGAGGTTCAAGTTTACTTTGTAGGTCAAAAGCAGCCATTTAATTCCAACATTAAAACAGTGTCACCCCAGCTACTTGCATTCTGAACTAAATTTGTGTTTGAGCTAAAGATCTGTTGACTTTGGTGTGGGTGGGATATCCTGAGAAAACCCACCTTCCCAGTCTTCAGGGACCAAGTGCTGCCCTCCACAACCTGCTACTCACTTAGTACAATCCCTTCACATCATGTGTGGATGCTTTGCTGGGGGTAGAAAACTTGAAAGATTGTATGCAAAGTACTTCAAAAAATACTTTTATAAAACGGAGGGTTTTATAATTTTCATTTTTTAATTTTATACAGGGTCTCATATACAGTTCAGACTCCTAGTGATCCTCCTGTCTCAGCCTCCACAGTGCTGGGATTACAAGCGTGAGCACCACGCTTGGTTTTGGAGCCAGCATGCCGTGTGGCAGTAGGGATCAAACTTGGAAATTTGCACTTGCCAGGCAGGCACTTATGCTGCCAAGCTACCTACTCAGCCCCAAAAAAGGAGGATTTAAAGAAAAATATATTTTATAAAGTGGTTTATACTGAGGGTCAGCAAAATAAAGCCACTCATAAAATCTAGCCAATTGCCTTTCTGTTAATTTTACAACCTGCAAGCTAGGAACCGATTTTATATTTTTAAATAACTACATCTCAATTGTCTCTGTAAGTAATGCATGACCTTGGCCTACAAAGTCTAAATGTTTAGTGTTTACTACCTGATCCTTTAAAGAGACATTTACTGACTCTTGAGGGTTTTTGTTTTGTTGGGGGTGGGTGTTTTGGCTTGCTTTTGAGAAAGGGTCTCATTGTGCAGTTCAGGCTTGACTTGAGTTCACTATATAGCTCAGGCTGGCCTGGAACTCTCAGCAATCCTCCTGCCTCAGCCTCCTACACACTGGGTGTACAGCACCACTCCCAGCTGACCCTTGGTGTATGCATTATAAAAATCAATAGCTTTCTGAAGTTCAGAATTTCAGATGTGGGGTAGGAGACACAGAATAGTACAGAACTATAAGTACTTACTGGCAGGTCACTCTATCCATGTTCTCTAGGTATTTGCATTCTCCATGAATACAGAAGTTTTGAAACTCTGCAGCACAGGGATTTTTCTTCTTCTTGTTTCTTCTACTTTTTCCATTTTTGTTGCCCTTTTTCTTTCTTTTGGGTTTATCTGAAGTCTTTTCACTTTCTGTCTTGTTCTTCTTGGGTTTCACTACCTGTTCAACTGAAAAATGGGAAGATTTCTTGACAACTGTTATTATCACCTAGAATAGAATTTGGGCGATAGGAGCCCATGAAGCCGCAGCAGAATGAGCCCTGGAGATGCAGCTCACCTGATGCACACCCACGAGGTAGGTGGGAACAGCTGTGCAGCGTGGCAGCGAAGAGCCCATACTGCTTATTCTTTCATTTGTTTATGCACATATTTTAATTGATTTGTATAATTACCATCATTGTTATTGCTAACAAAAGTTATCTTTGAGAAAAGTTTAAACATTTTAAGTATTACTTGAATTTCTGAGACCTACAAGTTCCTACTAACAGTCATGGTTGTGTGCACCATTAGCCACATGATATGGAGGAGGCGACTGAAATTCAGTAAAGAAAAGTAACTTGTTCTAGGACGAGCAGTAGAACCTGAGTGCCTGGATGTCAAGACCCTTTCATGCTATGTTTGGACTTCAAAGCCTGATGTCACTGATTACAGTGGCCATGGTACTGGTCGATTTTGCACCCCCATAGCATCCTTGTGTTTGCTCTCACACTTGGGAATTGGTGGGCACTCCTTGAGGGAAGGTAGAAAAAAAGTGAGAAGTATATTTTAATCAATTTTTCCAGCTCTCAGATTGCAATAGATTATAATGGATTGCTACTTGACAGTGGACTAATTTTTGAATTCAATCTGTTTGCAAATAGCCTACTGATTTTGTGCTTGATGTATGCATAAATTTTTTAAGTTACCAAATCTCCAGAAATGTTCAGCCTTCTGGTTATGCAAAGTGTGGCTTAGTCATGCACTAAACCTGGTGAGGGAAGGTTTCCATCTGGTGCTGTGCTTTTCAGTGCTGTGCTTTTCATTATGCTAATCCCTTAATAGGTTTATTTGGTCAAGTATTTAGCAAACAGAGTTCAGCAAAAAGAGAAAATACCATTAGTCATAAGGTCATCCAGCACTCAAGAAAAAAACATCAAAAAATGTAGTGAAGATTAACCAGGTCATCAAAGATAGAAACCTCATGACTGAGAAAATGACAAAACTTTTAGCAGATTATTATATCATTCACAAAAGTCAAATTAATAGTCATTTTAGTGGGTGGTATGCAATTTTTATGCTGAGACTTTGCTGTGATTAAAAAAGCACAAGTTAGGATAAGTCCTCTACAAGTAACATTGTAAATGTGTGTCACTGAACTTTATCAGATAGATTACAAATGACAGAGTCAAACACTAGTCACCATGCCAAGGTGTTGCAACAGGCATTCATCCCTGGGCATTTACATGAGCGGCCATTCAGAGGAGATCAGCCAATGGTCTCAGGCTAGTTTATAATGTGCTGCAGTTCTGAGCACTAGCTCTTTGCCCTGATAGTAATGTATCTGATCTTCTGAAGCATCAACAATTCCAACTATCCTTGGGAGACCAGTTGCTATCCATTTGTGACAGTCTGATGTCATGACTCGATCACAGGAATTACAGGTGGACCCTCTTCCTCAGCACACAGAGCCCAGCTCAGAAGCAAGTGGGTGGAGAGTTCATAGAAGCTTTCCTGCCCGCCACTGCCCCCAGCCATCACCATGGATGGTGCCCACAACCCTTTTTCCTATTAGAAGTCCCCAGAGGAGAATCAGATCCTGAGACCACTTTGCTCTGCTTCAGCAGATGCTTCCAGCATATTAGCTCTGACTCACAGTGGCCCTCTTCTCCCCTCACACTGCAGAGTGATGTGAGGGTAACAACCTCACCCCTTTCTTTTGTATGTACTTCATTCTAAGCAAAGGAAAACCAGCTAATGAAAAAGGTAAGGGAGCTATAAATCACTGCTTTTTAGCTAACAAATAAGATTTGGGTTTAAGCCATGATTTTAGCAATAGTAAGTTTATATGCACAACTTTCTTCTTCACCATTTCTAGTAGGTATCACTGTTGCTTTCAGCACTTTCTCGATACCTACTATTTAAAAGCAAAAGGTCTACTTCCTCCTGTCCTCTCCTTGCCTACTGGTTCCTCATGTTAAAATGCAGTTATTCACAGAAGGGTGGTGCTGGTGAGTGGGGAGGGAACACACACACTGAGATACAGCACCCAGGACTGGCTGAACTTCCTGACTCTCAGGAAGGGTGTGGGGCATTGCAGAAAGGTCGCTGCATCTGGGACCAATTCAGGCTCCAATTCTCGCTCAGCTGCTTGCTACCCTTGTGACCTTGGCTAGGATGAAATCCTAGAGCTTCAGTGATTGCATCCGACAAATGGGAATCACAGTTCCTACTGAACAAAATTGTGAGCCGTAGGGTTCAACATAATGCACTGGTTAGGCTATAGGCATGCAGAATGGAGCACACAAAGCTCCTCTGACTCAGTTTACCTAAGGGTGGGTGTGCAGTGCTCATGCACCAGCAGCTCTGGGGAGCTACCTTCTTCCAAGCCTTGCATTGGCCCTAAGGACTCCCTCTCACAGCTCTGAGTGCCCTTAGCCTCTGCTCACCTCTGACGGAGTCATCCACGATGTAGCCCACAGTGCCTGGCTCTGCATCATCTTCTTCTGAATAGTCCTCCTCAGCTCCCAAGGGTGGCTCATTGGCTGAAGGCGTGGCACTGGCAGGGGACAGCACCTCACTCCTTGTGGTAACCTGGAAGTCCCCATTGCTGTGGGTCCCGGGCAACAACAGCCCACCTTTTCTAAAGTCTGTGCCATTGCGATCCAGCCCAGCGACATAATATCCTGCAGGGGAGGAAGGGGACAAGATGAAGTGGCCTCCCACCAGGCAGCTGCTGCAGAAGGGCTGTGTCCGGATCCAGGCAGGCTGCTTTCTGCCCTCACTGGTGGCTGAGTCACTCAGGAAAGCGGCTTTGCACTCCGTCAAGAAGAAACTCAGGTGCCCCGGTGACAGAGCTGCTCTGATCCGATGCCTTCCCACGGTCTATGTTAATTTCTACAAGTACAAACCCTGCTGAGCTAAGCCAGGGGACTGGCTTGGCAGGCGGTGTTCCCGGTGTCCTGGTCCACAGGCTTTCCTGTTCCTGAAAAGGCGCTGGCTGCCGTCCGAGGAGGAGTCAGGTAGATCAGACTTCCTCTCCTTGGGCTCGCATACTTAACGGGATGTGTGGACAGAAGGGGGAAGCTTGCCTCTGAGAAAGATTGTCACTGTCCTTCCTCCCTCATTATTACTCCATAGAAGAAACTTGAACACCAGGTAGGATTTTGCACCGAGTTTCAGGACTCCTCTTTATTTTTAAGTTTCAATAAAGCAGCATCGGAGGGGTGTGTTCACCCCTCACTGGCCATGTGTCCTCGGAGATGGCGACACAGCCCCCAGAAAAAGTCTGGAAGGCTCAGACAGGACAGGGAGCTCCGGGAGGAGCTCGAGACTCCGGGATCCGCTCTGTGCTGGTGAAGGCGCCAGCAACAGCGCAGCTCCACGCGTGGGAGGAACCAAGCCCTCGGGACCGGCACCATCCCTGTCCTGTCCCTGTCCCGTCCCCTCCCTCTTTCCTTTCCGCGGTGCTCACCTGAGCCGAGGACAAGCAGCAAAAGCAGCAGCGCGGGTGACATGGATCCCTGGTCCTTGGTCTCTGGTGCCGTAGTCCCAGGTCCCTGGTGCCCTGGTCGGCTGGAAGCTACTGGCCTCCTCTCCTCCGGCACCTGTGCTTTATAGGGCGGGCCGGCGGGTCAGGTTGGGCGGGCCGGGCACAGGGCGGGCCGGGCCTCCCGTGAGTGACGTGGGTACCGCCCCCACTCCGCGGCTGGGCTGGGCCGGGAGGCGGGCAGAGGACGCTAGCTGAGACCCAGGGTAGAGGCAGAGGCAGAGGTAGAAAGAGGGTCGCCCGGACCAGGGGAAAGGAACCCAGAGATGGGGAGCAGGGAACAGGTAGCAAGGATCAGGTGTGAGTGCACCTGTACCCGCACCCGGGAGGGGTGTGGTCGGCAGGCACTGCGAATAGGTACTGATAAAAATTAAAACTTAAGTTTTTTTTTTTTTTAATAGAAAAAAACAAGTATGACCTAGCCACTGTCTGCTGACTTCAGTCCATCAGATGGCGAGAGAGTGGCCCAGTGGGCAGCAGAGTTTCTGTCTGGGCAGGAATGGGTCTCCCCCTCTCCCCTTCTAACATTTTCTTTTCTTAAACCATATTTCCACTATGTTAGGACCATGTCGTCTTGGGGACTGGTACATGTACACCATTCACCTTAATTCTTTCTTCATCCTCTTTCCTTCTTCCCTTTCCAACTCTTAGCCCCTTACCATTTGAGATCTATTGCCCTGTTTCCTATTTTCTATCTTTTCTTTCAAATTGGTTTCTCATAAAAGAGACACTATGCAATACTTAACCTGTGTCTGATTTACTTCACATAGTATGATGGTCTTGAGGTGCAACCCATTTTCCTACCAATGACTCCTGTTTATCATTGTGTGTAAAAGCCATGATTTCTTTATCCAACCATCTGTTGATGGATGTATAAGCTGTTTCCAAGGTCAGACTTCCAACCTTCCCCATTTTCGTTCTGTGGTCCAGGGCCTATTCACTGTTGCCAAATGGCACATTTAAAGTTTTGCCTAGAGCATCTCACTCTAATTCTGCTGGATGGGTACCAACCCTCCACTTTGCAGGAGGAGCGAGGGCAGGTTTAAACAGCACAGAGAAGGAACGGACATCATGGTAACAGCAGATGTCGGGCAGGAGTGACTCAAATTCACGTGGTCCTGAGTCTGCCTCTTTCCACTCTGATCACAGAACTGAGAATGAAGCTGCTCTCTGAGAAGAGGGTTTCCAGGAAGGATACTCTGATCCTAAGGAAACAATCTCATCTGGCAGCACACAGCATCTGGGGCAACAGCAGGCCAGAACTTCTGCCTCTCAAGCCCCAGGGTGAAAGGGGAAGGTGGAGGCACACTGAGCACTGGGAGGGCCTTGACCATGGGCAGGGAATAAAAGGTGGAGGAGGCAGGGGCTGCCTGAGATTCAGCTTCTGATAGAAGAGCTCCAGAACTGCACTTTTCCTCAACTTCAGAAAGAGAAACTAGTGGCACTGTTCTTTCTCACTCCACTATCTCTCTGACCTTCAGATACCTATCTCTGCCTCAACTGGGCCAGCCAAGCAGTTCACTGAGGAATGTGGGCCACAGTGCTGCTCTAATGCTGAAGAGCCCTTTAAGAGCTTGCTTTTCCTTTGCATGTCACAGTGAGCTGGCTAAATAACTTCAGGCACTGAGTAGGATGGAGCAGACAAGAGTCAGGGATGGTATCTCCCAGTCAGCCTTGTGTAGGGTGCATTTTGTGCCAACCACTTGCTTACTTGCATGGGGGGGGGCAGGGACAGGTACTAAGGGGGAGCTTAATGATGACCAGCTCCTCCTTTTTTTAGGAACTTGGTGACTTGGGCTACATAATATCCACAAATAATTATCCTACATCAGGTAAGAAGGATTTAGTGCATAGAAACACCACTCTTTACTTTTGCTCATGGGAAGCAGAGAAATCTTCATGGAAAGATGGGAATCCCCTTAAAGGCTGGCCCAGCGCAAGGTTTAGGTGTGAAGATGTGACTGGCTATATGACAGACTGGGATGACGACACTGCCCACTCTGGGTGAAAAAGGGGCTGCCCTGTCATTGTTCTTGGTAGATGACGCTACTGTGATTCAGAAGATTCAGACTTGCTGCACACTTTAGTGGTGACATGGAGATTTTATGTGGAGCTCAGCAGGTGACCCACACTACTGTATCTTTCTGTTCTCATGGGTTTTTTTTGTTCTAGTTCTGCTATTCCTGTTTTCTTTTCTAAAGTGCATTTTATTTTTAAATTGACTATTAAAAGTTGTTTGTGATATATATATATATAATTTAGATTCATATTTACATTGTATCTAAATTAAACTATTTAACATCTTCATTCTTATTTTTTTTCTATCATCTAAAAGGTTTCACATCTTGTGTGAGCGAAAGTGTGCTCTTCATGAGAAATTGCTCATCTTTTAAATTGGAAATTCAAAAAGTAATTGTTTACCTTCCTGTTGTACCTAACCTGATCACAGATCCTAGCCCATAGAATGTACTAGGTGAATTGTACCTTCCATTTTTTAGGGTAGTTACTCTAAAACAAGCACTTGGAAGAGCTGAGTGACTCATACAATTGGAGCTACCACAGAACAAGTGAAGTCAGCCTTTGTAAGATTCTCAAGCAGTGAGCTTTGTACATACCTAATGCTCAGGGCATTCTATGGTGCATCCTAGGGTGGTATGGGCATCACAGTAACTGCATCCTTGTGCAGCACCCACAGTGTCCTGGCATCCCAGCTCATATGCACAAGTGGTCTTAGATTATACACATAGGAGTGTTTCCTCCACTGAGACAGAATTATTTCTACCAGTTCCAGTAGCAACTCCATTGTATTCCAATAAACTGAGATTCCTTGACCTACTATAAAGTAAAGAGCAGCTTAAGCCACGTGCTCCTAGCCAGTCACTCATGCTGGTGCCTAAAGTCTGTACCCTAAAAATATTTTGGTGGCATGGTTTAAAAAACTGGATTTTGCCCTGATAAAAACATGCACAATAGAACCGAAGGCATGATTATGCACTTGTTCATATAATTGATTTTGAACCTTTACAGACAGTGCCAGGAGCAGAGTAAACATTACATCACAATCACATCTATGAATCAAATTCTGAGCCCCCAAACTGTGAAGAAATTCTCCAATGTGTGAAGAACCCTTTCTGTATTACTAATAATGCATTAGCTCAATTTAAGTGTCTATAATTTTCTAGTTTTCCTCTTAGAATTTATCTATGCTAAAGAACACAAGTTTGGTTCCTCCAAAATAGAAAAGAAAAAGAGGAAAAGGAGAAAGAGGAATAAGAAACAGGGGCAAGGAGCTGGGGAGATGGCTCAGTAGGATAAGCGCTTGACTGGCAAATGCAAGGATCTGAGTTCAATCCCCAGTTCTGAGAAAA
>NW_004524604.1:1053000-1066780 GCF_000260255.1 Octodon degus | reverse complement strand
TCTGAGAAAAGAAAGAAAGAAAGAAAGAAAGAAAGAAAGAAAGAAAGAAAGAAAGAAAGAAAGAAAGAAAGAAAGAAAGAAAGAAAGAAACAGGGGCAAGAGAAGAAGGAGGAGAAGGAAAAGAGCAAGGAGAAGAGAGGGAGGAAGAAAGCCTTAAGTGAACTGATGCGCGTGGAGGTTGGGCTCCTTGTTATACAGGAGTCAGATTGCTGGACTTGGCTTTCATGGCCTTAGCATCATAGCCTTGGCAAGCAAAGATTGGCAGATGGTCCTGAAAGCAGGGGTTGATTGGATACAACAGAAGCTAAGCACATTTGCTCTATGCAGAATGACATCCATGCAAACAAATACTCCAGGTGGTGCATTTATTAATCACGTGCCTTTGAGAATGAGGCAGTATTCTAGGCAGAGGCACACAACTTCCAATAAATTAGAATGCTCCAGTTTCCAAGGACCATTACCAATTCTTTACTAAAGAGAAAGAGATGCAATGCAGGGAATCAGTACTAGAAATCAGTGTGTCCCCTTTCACAAACCATACCAAGGAATCAGCAAGGTGCTGTGTTCATTGTGGGCTCCTTTCTCCACCCACATCCTCCAGCCACAGAACCTTAGGAGCTCAGCTGAAAGGGGACACAAAAGATAACACAAACCCAGCAGCCACCTTTGTCTCACAGGAATGTGAGGACAGACAGACAAGGCTGCAGTCCATGGCCAGTGACTTTGGAGGGCTTAAGGGAGTAGGGCTTGGTCTTGGACTAGATCTTGTCAAGAAGTTAGCATAATTCTTTGATTTGGAAATTTTAGTAAATCTTCCAGAGAAGAAGAAAGCCTCAAGCTGTCACCTTGAAGAACCACTAGTCACCTGTGTTCATTGGGACACTTGGTCTTCATTCATGTTCACACATGACTGTGGACTGTCTTGCTTGGGCCTCTGCCTCTCTGAGCCAGGAATGGCTTTGCTTGATTTTATGTTCTGTGACACTACTTGTGTTCAACAGAAAAGTGTGCAGTGCCCAGTTGACATTATTTGACCAGGTGCTGGCTTCAGGATGTGTCTTTTGCTTCAGTCTTGTTCTTTTTCATCTTTAACAGTCCCAAGCCATGAGGGCTCAATTAATACACATAGAATAAATTAAAAGGTGTTTAGTAAGCAACCCCAAGGACATTCAATGCTTATCTTTATTTTATAGTTACCAAGGTAACTATTAATAAATTTGCATATTTCTAAAATAAAATTTATTTTTATATTAAGAAAACTTCATAGTGAGGAGGCTAATGCAGTTACCAAAGCAAAGTGAATAAGCTGTTTGAAAAGCTGTTAAAAAAAATATAGGGGGCCGGGGAGATGGCTCTGTAGAATAAGCACTTCCCTGGCAAGCAACAGCACCTGGGTTCAATCCCCAGTACAGCATGCCGTGTTGACCATGGAACACCCAATCCTGTGCATGCAGTGCTGGCCACCAAAATCAGAAGTGGTGGCACATGCCTATAATCCCAGCATTGGAGAGGCTGAGACAGGAGGATCAATTCGAGCTGTGTAGTGAGACTCTGTACGAAATAAATAAAAGATTTTTTTAAATGATAACAATGTGTTAATTATCTGTATTCAACCTAGCCAGTTTGCAGTTTTAGATGCAGGGATACATTGTATTCATCCACTAACCACCCTGAATTCTTAGTTCAACCTTAAATACAGTCTACTGAGTTACTAAAGAATCAATCTAACAAGGGGGGCCAGGGAGATGGCTCAGTGGAATAAGCGCTTCCCTGGCAAGCGCAAGGGCCTGAGTTCAATCCCCGGTTCCGCAAAAAAAAAAAAAAAAAAAAAAAAAATTAAAAAAAAATAAAATAAATAAAGAATCAATCTAACAAACGTAGTAAAAATTCTCTACAGTGGAAACTTCCTGGACTGTGACAAGGACTGGGAAGGGCTCTCTATAATTCTCTGTGTAAGGTACTCAGTTAGTTTCCTGGTTTCCACCTCATGCTGTGCAAATTTGCTAAACTGTTCTATAAGTCAGCCTTGCCCTCTAAACCTGACTGTGGTAGAGCTCTGAGCCTGCCAGTCATTCACTCATTCATTTGCCAAGGATTTGTTTGCTCAGCATCGACTGGACCCCAGGCACTGTGATAGGTAGTGGGGGTGCCAATATCAACAAGGGGACTTTTGGAAACAGCACAGAAATGCATGCAAATGAGAAAGGGAGTTAAAGTCAGTAGCTAAGATTGGGCAATCTTGTAGATCAGGTCAGGGGGAGTGAGGGAGGAAGGATGCTGGAGATGTTCCAGGAGAGATGGAGAGCAGATGTGAAGGCCTCGACTAGTCAGAACCAGGCAGCAGCTGCAGCAGAGCACGCAGCAGCGTTCTAGCACTAGCAGGAAATACATCTAACCCTTAAAACAGAGCTCAGGGCTCATCCCTGTGACAATGAGTGCTCTTCTTCTTCCAGGACTTCTCTTCTTTGTCACAGGCCCCACAAACAGAAAATGAGCCCCAGCCACTGGTGCTACTCTCTGACATCACTTGGCTTTCCTCCTAATTCATTTCTGGAGTTTTTTTATGGTTTTTAAATTTAGTTTATTGGTATACTTTACATATACATAATGATCACATTCATCATAGGGAACTTGTGCTTGTACATGACATGTATTAGTTCTTTATTTTTTCCATTTCTCTCCCTCTCTTGTACCTTTCTTCACTTCCTTATTTACAAAGCTTTGTTTCCATTTTATCCTTTTTTTCCTCATATTTTTCTTTTCTTTTCTTTTTCTCTTCCTCAAGGTCTCTTTTTATTTTAAAATTTTTCTTTCTATTTCATAATACCTATTATGTATTTCTGTTCTTATTTATACTTTTACTTTCTCATACTGAAAGACAATGCAATACCTACATGTATATCCTGTTTATTTTAAGAGTATGGTTTTGAGGTCCATCCATTTATCTATAAATGTCTCAGGTTTATCCTTTTAATGACTGAGTAGTACTCCAATGTATTTTAAAAAGTACTCATCTTTTTAATGAATTTATTGGTTGATGGACATTTGGGTTGTTTCCAAGATTTAGTTGCTGAAATTGTGCTTCTATAAACATTGGTCCACATATATCACTATGGTATGATGCTTTTAATTCTTTTGGGAAGATACCCAGAAGGGAAATGGGTTGAATGAGGCCTCTAATACTAGTTTTTTGAAGAATCTCCAAACTGAGTTTTACAGTGGTGGCAGCAGTCTATACTCCCGCCAACAATGAAGAAGGATTCCTTTTCCCCCACAGCCCATCCAGCATTTGTTATTGGTTGATTTCTTGATAATAGCCATTGTTTCTGGGGCAGGATGGAATCTCAGTATTGTTTTAATTTGCATCGCTTCAATGATCAGTGATATTGAACATTTTAAAATATATTTATTTGCCATTTTTACTTTTTGTTCTGGGAAGTGTATATTCATTTTTGGTAGCCATTTATGGATTGAGTCTTTAAATTTGAGTGGTCTGATGCTTTTCAATACTTTATATGTTCTAAATGTTAGTCTATTGTCAGAACAAGTGGATAAGTTATGTTCCCACTCTGTGTTACCTGTGTTGGTGATTTCTTTTGATCTCCAAAAGCTTTTTAATAGGATGAGATCCGAGTTGTTGATTCCTTCAGTATTTCTCTTATGGTCTGGGTCTTGTTCATGAAGTCTTTGTCTGCATTGATGTCTTCAAGATTTTTACCCTTCTCTCTTCCAGAAGTTTATTGTTTCTAATTTAATATTTAAGTATTTGATCCATTCTGATTTTAGTGTTATGCATGGTGATAGACAAGGGTTTAGTTTTAGCCTTTGGCATGTTGCAAGCCAGGTTTGCCAGCACCATTTATTAAAGAAGCTATCGTTCTTCCAGTGAATATATTTGTCCCCTTTGTCAAAGACAAGATTCCTGAGCATTTTTGTAGTTATGTCTGCATCTTCTAATCTGTTTCATTAAACATCTTGCCTTTTTTTGCCAGTACCATGCTAGTTTTATCATGGTAGCTTTGTAGTATAATTTCAATTCAGGAATTGTGAAACTTTCTGCCTTGCCTTTGTTGCCCAGAATTGGTTTCAGTGTTTTAGGTCTCTTATAGTTCCAAATGAATTTTAGGGATGCTTTCTTTAGTTCTGTGAGGTATGCTAATGGTATCCTAATGGAAATTATACTAAATGTATAACAATGTTCAGAGTATGGTCATTTTCACTGTGTTGGCTCTTTTTTTCCATGAGCAAGAGATATCTTTCTAGTTTCTGTTATCCTCTTCAATCTCTTCTTTCAGGGTACTGTAGTTTTCAATGCAGAGATTTTTACTTCCTTTGTTTGGTTCATTTTTAAATATTTACTTTTTAGTGTTATTTGTGAAGGATATTATTTCATTAATTTCTCTTTCAGTGAATTTGTTGCTTGTATACAGGAATGTTAATGATTTTTCACTGTTGACTTTATATACAGCCATGCAACTGAATATGGTTATGAAATCTAGATGACTTTTGGTAGAGTTTTGAGAGTAAATAACCACGTCATCTACAAATCATGATAACTTAAATTATTCCTTTCCTATCTTTATTCCTTTTATTTCTTTCTCTTATCTAGTTTCTCTGGCTAATGTTTCCAGAACTATATTAAATAATAGTAAGACATCCTCTTCTTATCCCTGATTTTAATGAGAAAGGTTTCAGTTTCTGTTGATTTAGTATGATGTGGGATATTGGTTTGTCATAGAAGGTTCTTATCAGGTTGAGATAAAAACTATTTCAATTTTCTGTAGAGTTTTACCATGAATAAGTGTTGGACTTTATCAAATGCTTTTTCTGCATCTATTGAGATGATTGTGTGCTCTTTGTCCCTGTCTCTGTTGATGTGGTGTATTACATTTGTGGATTTGGATATTTTGAAGCATCCCTTCATCCCTGAGATGAATCTTACTTCACCATGGTTTATAATCTTCTTAATAATTTGCTGCACTCGGCTTGCCAGTATTTTGTTGAGGATTTTGCTTCTATGTTCATACTGGAAGCAGTCCTCTAAGGGAAATTTATAGTGTTGAAATCAGAACAGGCTCAAATAAACAACCTAATGTTTTGAACCTCAAGTTTTTAGAAAAAGTCAAGACCAAAGATCGGACGAGGGAGAAAATTATAAACATCACAGCATAAATTAACGCAATTGGAACTAAGAAAACAATATAAAAATAAATGAATCAGAGTTGGTTCTATGGAAGAGTAAATAAAATTGACCAACGCTTAGCCAAATTGAAATAAAGGGGGAAAAAGACTCAAATTCATGCAATTAGAAATGAGAAAGGTGAAATGATAATGGACCCTTTGGAAATGAAGATCCTCAATACCTAGTTGGAGAATTTTACTGTAATAAGAAGGAAAACTCAGAAGAAATGGATAGATTCTTAAGTACATATGCATTACCAAAACTGAATGAAAAAGCCATGAAAATTCTAAACTCCCTAATATCCATCAATGAAATTGAAAATGTAATTAAAAATTCACCAACAGAAAAAGTTCAGATCTTGTTGGATTCACTGCAGGCTTCTACAAGACATTTAGAGAAGATCTAATGCCATTTATTGTGAAACTGCCAAATACAATTGAAAGGGAAGTAGTACTCCCAGTCATTCCTAAAAACAAGTATTGCCCTGATTCCAAAACCAAACAAGGACAATTAGAAACAAAACTCAGTTTCCCTAGTGAATATAGACACCAAATCCCTTTGCTACTATGACTGCTCTTCCCTCCCTATCAAGCATGAGCCACACCAGATGCCTTCCCCTGGGTACCATCCCTATGACAGGGGTTCACAGCCTGAGTGTTGTTTGTAGACCACACGTGGCTGGGACTGGAGCCTGCTGCTGGTAGCTTCTGATATTCACCCATGGAAATCTACCAAGAAATCGAAGCATGATTTCCCAAGTGCTGCTAAAGAGAATATTCTTAGGGATTTCAGCCCAAAATTAGTTGCAATATGAAGAAGGCAATGTTGTTATAGAATAAGAAATAAACAGCACGAGGGATCTTGGAAATAAGGGCTGAATATCCTCTACATGAAACCCCAGGCCTGAGGTGGAGGTCGGTGGCAGCACGTGTAACTGGGGGTGACCCAGGAGAGGGGCTCTCACACATGACAATTTCTTGATGCAAGCTTATCACTCTTCTGCTCCCTCCAACTGTGTGTTTGTTCTGATGCTTTTACTTTTAGCTCCTTATATACACAGAATAATGAAATTGCACCTCAGAAGAAGCAAATTCAAAGTGTTTTGTTTTCTCCACAAAACTTCAATAAATAGAAAACCAAGAAAAAATTCATGCTTAAATTACTTTTGAAATGACAATACTGTAAATAAGTGACTAAACTGTAGAATGGAAATCACGGTGTTTTATTCATTTTCTATTTAAGTGTTCAAAGTAGTTACTGACTATATGGAAATCAAACAAATAAAAAAAAGTTAAAACTTACAGGAAAAGTATTTGAGAATGTCTCTTGCCCACAACCCTACTTGCTCAGTGGTTTCCTCTGCCTTTTGGTTCATTATATAACTTCATATCCTACTGAATATTTAATCTGTATTTATCAAATTTTAGACATTGTGTCATTCCCCTGAGAAGAAAAAGTAAAGAAATACCTAATACTATTCTTTAAATCTGTTGAAACTTATTCTATAAAATTTACTTTTCATTATTCATTTGCCTTTATAACTTTTATAAAAAAAGAAGAAAGCCCCCAGTTCTTAGGACCCTACTCCAATCCCAACACACACCACACCTTCAGCAAGTGGAAATTTATCTACTATACTGGAAATCTAAGCCCAGATCTCTCCTGGGGCCTCAGCCACCCTTTACCCCTCTTGGTGGCCCACTGAGGTCAGTTACAATACTATCCCAGAACTGAGAAACAGTAATAGGATGGATTAGCGTGTGCGGCATCTACTGGCTGAGGAGGGCCGGTGTTCCCTGGGAAAGAGCCCACAGAAGTCAGCAGTAAAGGCCAAGGGCCCAGGAGTCTTCTTAGGATCAGTCTCCCAGGGCAACTTTTCAGATGGATGAGGATGAACATCACACTTCTGAAATGTAAGCAAAAACAGTACCTCACAGGTACTGTTTTGCACACTTTTGGGCTTGCCAACTTTCCAGAACCGACCTCAACTTTCCTCAAAGACAAACTAGAGATGCATGCTTCACTTCTTGTAGTGCGTCCCCAACTTATGAAAGCTTCCCACTTTCACAGATACTCATGGACCTGCATTACCAACAATCCAAGATGTGAAGACGTTGCAGAAGTAGCCCTCCTGTCTGCCAGATGTTGTCACAGTTGTGCTGCTGTGTGTGCGTGGTGTGATGGGTGCGGTGGCACGGTGCTCAATCAGAGCCCGGGTAATCTGGATGCAGAAGCAAAGGCAGTGACGCTGGGGAGTGGACTGCTGGGAAGCGCAAAGCAATACACACTGTATCTTTGTGTCAAAGGTGTGTGAGATTCCTTTTGCCGACTGATGCATGAAGCAGACTTACAAATGTTTTCCCAGAACAAAACTCCTTCATAAGTCAAGGACTTACTGTATGCTTTACTTTTTTCACCTTCATTTCCTGTTGTCCTTCCACTGGTTATTTTAACATATGAATATTACTTTCCCTTGAAAAATTGACAGCTTACTATGGAACTGAACTATGTGTTTTGTTTAGATTACTTGAAAGCTAAGTTTACAATGTGTACAGCACTGCAGATCTGAGCGCAGTGCTCCGCCTGTGGACAAAGCCATGTTTCAACCGTCCCTGCCAGGTGTCTTCCTCTGGGTCTGCTGCCTTCATAGCATCCTCCAAACAGCTTGTGCTGGATTTGCACGCAGCGGCATGAGCTGCTACACATGTGACACGGTGACCATTTCTGGAGGAGTCGCTGGGCAGGCGGACGTGCACAGCAGCTCTGTGCCTGCGCTCACCCTGCGCAGTTCGCTGCTCACCCCGCCCCTCAGAACACTTCCCACTGAGCTTTCCCAAGCTTTTAGGTTTTCGCCTCATGGGTTGTGTTTACAACTTTTGGATATTATTTTTAAATCTAGCATATTTCTATTCTATTATAGATTATGAACACTTTCAGGTGTAAATATACTGATGTTTCCCAGTTGTAAAAATTCTAAATGAAATGTTGGTGCAGTGATTTAAAAAGGGTTAATAGTACAGACAGTGAAATGTAGATGGCAGATTGGAAATTTCCTAATGTGCATCTAAATGAGGCAGGGGTTGTGATGAACATTTTCCATTTTTATTATCAAATATCTAAACAAAACTGCATTTAGGTGAAGTAATTATGCAAAGAAAATGTTAAAAAAGAAAAGAGGACTTGGATCCCTGATCTGCAGCTTTATAGAACTGTTACTTGCTCTTTGATTGTGAGGAAATCATTTGGAACACATTTCTAATCCGATGATGTCCCCTAGTCACTGTCACTTAAAGACTAATCACATTCCCAGGTGCCCTGTGTTCTCCCCCCAGAATCCCAGTGCATTTCTGTCCGACAGCATCCCTGCCTGTAGGAGGAGCCCCGAGCCGGAAGAGCTGGAGGAAAGAGCCATTCTCTACACGTGTGTGCTGCCTGAGTCATCCTGGGAGCAGTTTACTTTCCTGTCGCCAGAACCAGAGCTGACACCACCGACTTGGAAGTGATACGTGTGCTATTCTTAGTTTATTACCAGCCTCTCCTGATAATGCAGAAACTCCTTCTGTACTCTGTTGTCTGGTTTCTTTTTCCTGCTGTGGCCTGGGATGTGGCCTTGTGCTAGAGTGTTATACCCTTAAAAGTAGAACTTTCACCACAGAGTGCAGTGCGGGTGCAGGGAGTGAGGAGAGCTCTGTTACACACAGCTGTGACCAGTCTTCAGTGTGCTTGGAATTCTGGGACCTCTAGAGAGCTTCCAATTAGAGAGGAAGTTTACATTGTTGACAAAGGCGGTTATTAATCAGAAGAAAAGATGCAGGACATTGAGTCTGGATAGAAAGAATCTAAATTATTGTGCTCTTTATTTTTCTTCAACGCACACATTTATTTAAAATAGTAAAAGATGATGGAACTCTGATTGAATAATGAAACACTTGTTGAAATGTTTGGTTAGGGATTTTGTGTGTGTGTGTGTGTGTGTGTGTGTGTGTGTGTGTGTGCAGGGTGTCACTACGCAGCCCAGACTCATAGTGATCCTCTTGATTTCTGCCTCCCTAGGTCTGGGATTACAGGTGCGCGCCACCAAACCTGGACTCCATCACCAGCTCAGTGCACCCTGGGGTGGGGCCAATGCAGCCTGTGGAGCCAGAGATCAAACCCTGGACCCTGCACTTACCTAAGCAAATGCTTAGTCTGCTAAGCTATACCACCAGCACTTCAGTTAGGGCTTAGTATGAGCATTATCATGTAGTAAATAAGATCTAGCTTCTGGAGTGTGGTGGTATGGGTTCAAAACTTGATTCTTTTCTACTTATTATGGAAGTGACTTTAAGAAGCTACTTAACCTTTGACTATTTTGGTTTAATTGTCTTCAAAGTGAGATTGTTATGAAGGTCATCCTTCATCTTTCTTCATCTTTTTTCTTCAGGCCTTCTTCCCTCCTCCTTCTCCTTTCCTTCTGTCTCTTCCTCTTCCTCATATCTTTTTCATTTTCTCCTTCATCTCCAAGATACTTTGTTTCCCTATTTTGGAGAGCAATTTGACAGCTTTTCATCAAATGAAGTATATATCTACTTGATGACTCAACATAGAGTAGGTACAGGGCCACTCATAGCTGTCTTATTCATAATCGGGCCCAAATAGAAACAACACAAATGTCCATCAGTGAAGAATACCTGAAAAAGTTCTATATATTATAGTGAAATGTGACTTAGCAAGGAAAAAGGATGACACAGCTGAACCTAACAGCATGATACTGAGTGAAGACAACCACACACACACACATACACACACACACACACGAATGTAACTACTACATTTTCTTAATTATATGAATTCCAAGAAAAGGTAAAATAAAGCTATAGTAGTAGAAATCAGAAAATGGCTGCTCTGGGGGCAGAGGAAGGAGGAAGTTGATGGGAAGGAGATTGGGGACTTCCTGGATAATAAAGATGTTTTATACCTGGTTAGGGCCAGCGGTCACATGGGTACATTGCTCATGTCAAATTTTCTCAAACTAAGCTTGGGAATCCAAATAGGAAAGGCAAAATTCAAACTCTCTGTGGGATGAACAAGATCAACATCCACTTCCTAGAAAGGTATAAATATGTGGCTCTCATAAGCAGGAGGACAGGAGGAGGCACAAGTCAGAGAAGAGCCAGCCATAGCTACTGCGCAAGTGGTTGATGTCGCTCACAGGCCCCTGGGCCCCACTGGAAGCCTGGGGGGCCCCGTCGCCTGAACAGCAGGGGGGTTGTCCTGTGCATGTGGGTGTGGGCCAGGAGCCAGTCAGGGTCCCCAAAATTGGAGCTCAGACCCCCTGTGAGGTGGCAACCATGGCCCAGAGGGCTCAGCTGCAGGGAATCTGGCTCATCTCTTCACTATTTACATTGAACATCTTCTTTTCTCCTGACTCACCTATTCCATATTCCACACCCCAACTTCTGCCTTGCCTTATTTAATGATGTTTTTCTTATAAAGTTTAGAGTAATAGCAGGGAAAAGTCACTGTTAAAAGTTGTTCAGCCAAAACCAGCAAGAACAAATCAGAAGTCATTAGTTGTGTGGAAGGAGAATGCTTCCTGCAGTAAGAAAAACTCAGACTGCATCGATGAAGAGCCAGACATTTTGACACAAGGTGTAAACAGAGGAATGGGAGTACATGTTTGCATCACTTTCTATCAGACAAGCAGATACCTAGAACAATTAGGCCCACATCCGGGGAGGCCATTTAGGCCTAAAGTTTTAAC
Organism: Octodon degus; assembly: GCF_000260255.1. Classification (NCBI taxonomy): domain Eukaryota; kingdom Metazoa; phylum Chordata; class Mammalia; order Rodentia; family Octodontidae; genus Octodon; species Octodon degus. The sequence continues at coordinate 1,055,855 of NW_004524604.1, read as the reverse complement.
ATGTGCATTCTCATGCTTGTGTCCAGCTTTTCCTCCCTTTCTTCTTCTGCCTCCCCCCTCTCCCTTTCTTCCTTTCTCTTCCTTCCTCCTTCCCACCTCAGCCTCTCCCTCTTCTCCTCCTCTCTTTTGCTTCCTCTTTCTCTCCTCCTCCTGCTTCACAGTGACCCTGGAGCCCATGCTAAGTTCACAATACAAAAGGGATCTGAGGAGGGAAGCTTGTTCTCAGGCAAGTAGGAGGCTCTACTTTCTGTCCCCTATGTCACATGGGCCCTGTGGTCACATGCTGTCCTGCTCAGATGCTTTCTGGGCTATATGGGAGTGGTGGGAAGGGGCCCACAGGTGGCCTCCCTTGTTACTTGTCCCTGCCTTCAGGAGATCTGGTGTCACAGAAACCCTTACCTGTGGAATCACAACCCGTTTTAATTTTCAGTCATATGATCTTAGACAGGCTCTTCAAAACTTGTGTTCGTCTGATAAATGAGCACATCCAGGAGCATTTTATAGGCTGCTTAAAGAGTGGTGACTGTGCTAGGTCCCGTGGGTCCCCAGTGAAGGTCGATTTGGGCTCTAGCATGTGAGGCATTGGTAACAGTACTCCTCTGTCTGTTCTCTCCCACCTGCCGCCACCTCTCTCTCTTCACAGACAAAGAAGAATGGAAGGTTTGGATGGCTTCGGTGACACAAGAAAAACTTCGCATGTTTAGCAAGTGTTTCACAATGGAGCCCTGTGTTCACATGTGAGAGTTAGGAGTGGCTGGGGAAGGGAAGCGAAGAAGGAGGTGAAAGCACCCCCCTCAAGGGTCTCTTCACTTTCGGAGGTTCAGCTTGTGGCAGGGCCCATCTGCTGGGCAACCCCACCCCACATCATCCACTTGTGCTTGCTTAAGCTTGCAGGTGACTAGCCAAAGGGTTCCAACATGTAAGTTCTGCTCACTGCTCTCAGTAAACTTCCGTTAGCAATGTCATGCGCAACCGCGTGCAGCCATGATTTCTATTCCATGGTGTCTCCTCTTTTTCACCAGCCTACTACAATTCAGTATTTGCTGAGCAGCCGCTGTGTTCTCCAAGCCTGCTGGATGGAGAGGAGCTGGGAACAGACAGACAGATCCTCTGGTCTCACAGTAATGAAGGTCCTCAGACACTAAAAATGTAAATGAATACAGACCATGACTTCAAAGAGTGGCAAGACTGAAAGAAAATCCAGTGAGTCAAAGAGTTCTGAGGTGATGACGGCTATATTTGTTGAAAAGGCAAAGATCAGAGGACTAAAGTGCCTACTTAGGCAGAACACAGCAGCCTGGGTTTGATCCCATGCATGCCATACCAGTCCCGTCTCCGGGACGTGCTGAAACTGTGATTGAGACTGCGGTGTGAGCTTGTAATCCCAGCCCTTGGGAGGCTGAAAACAGGAGAATCACTAGGAGTTCGATCCCTGTAGACTCTGTAGATCCTGTTCTTAATACAAAAAAAAACCAAAAAAAAAAAAAAAAAAAAAAAAAAAAAAAAAAAAAAGGAAAAGGAAGTTCCTTTGAGGAGATACTTGAGCCGGATGAAGGGCGAGGAGACAACTGTGCAAAGATTTGAGGGGACAATGATCCAGGCAGAGAGCAGAGCGAGAGCAAGAAACATGGCGACTCGTCCTCCACTGTGAGTTCTGCTCTTTGGCTTTCCAGCAGTCCACGGCCACCCAAGGACAGAGGGCTGTGCGTCGACCGCCCTCTCAGCCCATTTTCTTTCTCACTGTTCCTCTGAGGCAGCTTGGATGCCCTGCATGACAAGGAAATGATGCATCTCCTACACCCACCCCCCAGGGAGCGCCGGATGCCACTGGCCTGGTTGTTTTTCCCTCCTTCTCTGCTCCTCTGCTACGTCCACCCAGGGTGAGAACAGGACATTCACTGTGCAAACAGGACCTCGGTGTCCCTACAGGTGACTCGACCTTCCCCTGGTGACTATGTTGCGGGGGGGGGGGGGGCACAACTCTTTTATCTTCATTATTTTAGCTGTATTGGATTCTTTTTAAGGCAAACAGAAGAATCTATTGTTTTCCATGTTGAATGGGACTTGTTGCTTCAGAGAAGTTGACAGATTAGAGCAGGACCATGGTTCTTCCCAGGGTTGCAACAGTGCCTCGTGGTGACCCTGAAAGAAAGGCACTAAGCCCTTGTGATGGTCCTAGGCCACCACTCACACAGAGCACACAACTGGCAAAGAGCTTGTGTGAAGTCCCTTCATGCACATGCAGGTGGGTAGTTAAGAATAACTCCTTACTTCACTGGGTCAGAGGACTATTTCCAGCAGCAGGATGCCACAGTGCATTTAAAATAAACCTCATTCATGACCAGGATCAAGGGCACCTCGCACAAAGGGAATTAAGCTTGCTGCAGGGTGTATCTGGAGGAGGGACAGCACCAGCCATTGGCAAAAGGATGTGATGTCACTCATCTCTTTAGGAAAGCACTTCTCTGTCTTAGGGTTACAGCTCCAGGCAGAGGAAATGGGCAGGCAGGGAAACATGGACCAGTTCCAGAGGAGATGATGGGCTTTGGAGAATGAATGAGTCAACTGGCATCAGAGGGCGTGTGGCCTGGTTGGGGAGGAGCAGAGAAAGGAAGCCGTGGTGCTTCTCAGCCTGCTTACTCCCACAGCACCATCCATACCATGGACCCCCGGTGGACAGAAACAGTCCTCGGTGGCCTGAGGGTGTGGCCTTTCCCCAAGCACCAATTCACTACCAGAAACTGGCTTGCCTGAGAGGAACCTGAGCTAGCAAGCTAGGGAATGAGAGGTAGAGGGTCTGGTGGGGCAGGAGAGCCTAGTCAGTCCTAGGCTTGGAATTCGTCCACTGAGAAGAG
>NW_004524604.1:1009241-1052755 GCF_000260255.1 Octodon degus | reverse complement strand
AGGTTTGAAATAATTCTATAAAATACATGCATTGCTTAAAAGTGGCCAGAGGTTTCTCTGTGGCATCTGTGCCAGGGGCTTTGTTCCCAGCAGATCCAGGCAAGCAAAGCATCCACTTCTGTACTGTAGGCCTTGGGTGTACAGCTGACACTTGTCCAAGTCCTTATCATAACTGGTTCATCTATTTACATTCCTGGCATCAGAACTTCTTTGTTAACTTAAGGATCTTAAAATTCTTGACAGGAATTTTTATTTCATGCTTATGCCCTTTAAATTAAATAAATGGAAGTAGCACATGAGCTCATATACCATGCATAGTTATTAAATACTGTGTGCCCACAGGAAATAAGTAAGTTAACAAGGTAAAAAATACTGCTAGAAAACCGGGCATGGTGGCGCACGCCCGTAATCCCAGCACTGGGGAAGCTCAAACAGGAGGATCACTACGAGTCCAAGCTGCCTAGCAAGACCTTGCACCAAAATACACTAAAAAAAATTACCAGACTCTTTCAAATTACTATTCGTGTCTTTGACACTGCTTCTTCTGAAGCCATCAGAGGTTCTTGCAACTAAAGCAAGATTTTGTAATCCCTATCCACAGCCTGCAGGATAATGTAACATACCATAAATTAGATACCTAGGAGTTTTTTTTTTCTAGAGGACAGAGAGCTTGGCTACAGCCACACTCCAGCATGCTCTGCCTACCAGCCCACCCTGGGTGGTCACAGTGTACCTGGGCTTACACCTCCAGAATGTGGTCCAAAGAGTAAATTAGGGAGGAAATCCACTCTGACCATACCTTGTGTGCCCCTTTCATCTCTTGCATTAGCTTGTTTACAATTCAGGAGGAAATGAAACCTTTCCATTCCCTTGAGTTCTTGCCAGACATCCATCCTGCCTAATGTCCATCTAGCCTCCCTCCGCTGTGCACCCTTACATACCTTTGCAGTCTGAAGGGACCCCCTTCCCCACACCCTGAGCAGAGGAGTGAGCCCCTTAATCACACTCACCATATTTCTAACAACTCACCATTGTGTCCTAGAGTCTGACAAGCTTTGTGCACTGGAGGCTGGGGACGCAGCTTAATGGTGTGGGCTGGGAGGAAGCCTAGAGGTGAAGCTGTGTGTGACATGGCTAAGGCATTCTGATGCCTCCCTTCCTGGTGAGTGCATTCTTGTGTTAAGGGATCCTTGTTAAGAGAGTCCTGCACAGGAGGCTTCTTGTTGTCCCCCTGTCCACCATGTCATAATATTGTCCTGTGCCCCAACCACAGGCTGTTCAAAACCCTGACCTCCAGACTCTAAAACCACTAGTTACATAAAAAGCTTTCTTTGTGATAGGCTCAATCTCAAATATTCTATTGTTATGGCCAAAAATAAAAGAATGCGTTGACTTAGGGACAAGGCTGGTGTCCGGTTGGGTCTCACTGCTATGGCCAGTGCAGCCTCCTGTGTGTTATGTCAGGATAGACACTCTGGGCCTTCTTCATATGTGGAACACAGTAAGTGCTCAATGTATTGCTTAGGAAGCAAGACAATGCTGTCATGGATTGCCTGAATTCACTTAACCCAGCCTCTGTTGAACTCTTCCCCTGTGAAAAGCATAAATGCGATAGCTCGAACCCAGGGACACCAGCCCTGCCTGGAATTTGACAAAAGCTCCAGGTCCTAACTTTCTGAATCACAGTGGGTTGTTGAACAAGATACACCGGAAGTTCAAATTATACTTCTAATTAAAGTTTAATTACTCCAGCTTAGTACTCATTTATCTAATAAGCCTGAAAGAATGAGAAACTAAATGACTATGACACTCTTCCACTTATTAGCAAATTCATGGCCCACCAAATAGACTAATTACTGTTCTTAATGGAAGTGAAAACCTTGGGGAAATGTCTAATCATTCTAAAATTCTTAAATGCCTCCCCAGTCCATCTTGTAAATCGTAGAGCCAAACAAATAATTGTGTTAGCCACAAAGTTTCTGATTTCCCACTTGGGCATATTGTCTCAATTCAAGCAAGAACCCAAGTTGAATATAAAGGCACAAAATGTACCATTTTGTGATTTTAAAGTGATTGTAATTGGCTCACATAGAAATATTCATGATTACAGTAAAATAATAGTGATGCATAATAGCTCATGTTGGTGACTCACCCATCATTAATGTGTCTTCAAAACTGCAGTGGACTTTCACACAAAAAGAATGTGAGCCTTTCACTTACTTTAACAACTAGTTTCCTGTTAATCAAGATTTTAAAACGTCACCTGAGGTTTACTTTAGAACATAGGAGGACAACACTGGAGGACCCAGGTCAATATCCTGAATGCCACAGGTTCAAATGTACTTTGACTCAAAGCAAATAAAATTACAAACTTGACATTGCTGTTGAGATTCTCAGTTTTTATCAGTCCAAAGGCCACAGAAAGACAGAAAGAGCAAAGTCAGAGTGTGTGCTAAGGCGTGTCTATGCAAAAAGTGTAGACATGTCTGTTATCTGCTTCACAAAACCATTTACATCAGACGAACCTTCAAACAAGTAGCTATCACCGCACTCATTAAGATAATGGGACAATAATCTTGAGAAAATAAGGTAAAATGCTCATTTGTTTAAATGGTCCCCAGCCCAGGACCTTAAAGCAAACTATATATTGCTAAGTGATTTAGTTGTGATTTCTATTAACTTATTTGCACTGCATTCTGTAGAGATCCATAGACAGAGAATAAAAACTATGTTTTGATGTGTGTGAATTTGGATCATCCCTGAGTCTAGATACTTGCACTTTGGTGCTTGGGAGAACTTGAGGAGCTGCTATGGTTTGTGCCTGGATGTCCCAGAGAACATCCTGCAGTCATGGGGGCAGGCTTTGTGGAGGTGGCTGAGTCTACAGTTTGTGATTGCTTCATTGTCTAGTGCTAGGATTGGCAGTGTGAGTGCTGCACACCAGGACGGGTAGCCCGCGTACAATATGAGGGAGAGAAGAGGCTTACTCTTCCCTTTTTCCTCATGAGCAGTTACCCTCTACCATGCCACCTTGCCTTGAAGCCAGCTGCTTATAGACTCAAACCTCTATAAACTGTGAGCTAAATAAATCTTTCCTTCTTCTTTTCTGGGCATTTGGTGTTTCATCCCAGCAATGAGAGAAAAGTAACCAAGACTAGGGCTGATGTTGAGGAAGTCATTCAGTGTTGAGTTGAAGGTGATAGAATCAGCAGAACTGGACACAGATCCTGGTTCTCATTGTTATGGTCATGTTGAGATGTCCCTCAGTGCCTCATGAGGTCATAGTGAGGCTTCAGGGTGGTGGCTAGATCTAGGGTGTGAGATGCTGGGATCAAGGATATGATACTGGGATTGACCTGCCCTAAGGGTGGAGTGGGTAGAATATAAGGGACAGAATGAGGGACACTGTTTGTCACTTGTTGCTTGCTGCTTGCCGCCTCACTGCTTTGCTATATTCTGCTACCCTGAACGGTTCCTCCTCTGCGATGCCCCTCTGCCATGCCACCCTGCCTTGGGCACAGCCAATTATAGATTGAAACCTGCATATCTGTAAGATAACTAAACCTTCCCTCCTTTAACTTGTGGGTGTCAGGTATTTGTATTAGTAACCAATGAGAAAAGTAACTAAAACACCCATAATTAGCAGTGAGCCTCAAAGATGAATAAACAATAGCAATAATTTTGGGGGAATGTAAATGTAATGCATGCATTGCTCTTAACAATACATGAGGACAATTGAATTTATGAGAGGGTACGTAAAGCAGTAAGCAGTCACAATAGCATGAGGTTGTGACCTGACACCTCTCACTGGGGTTGGTTTAGGACAGCATTTCATTCAGCTGGAGATCTCGACTGAGAGCCCACTTGGCATACGCTAATCAGGCAGAGATCCTAGGAAGTGGGACAAAGAGTTCAGTGGAAGTAAGATGCTTAAAAATAATAACTCTGCCATCAAGACTACATGAATTCTGATGAGCATTATTGAAGAAACTCATAGTGATCAGAGAAGGTGCCAGGGAGAACTAATTTAAATGTCTAGGTCAGGAAAGAGGTCGGAGGAAGCTGCATTTCAGTCGGGGCTGGCAGAGCAAGCAGGCTCTGGCCACCAGGGTCAGGAGTTTGGAGCAGCACAGCACAGATGGCACAGATCCAACTGCAGAAGTGGCCTGCTGGAGAAACTAGCCAAGCAGAGGTCAAAGTGGCAGGCACTCGGGGAATGCAGAGCTTTTACCTTGGTGCCACTGGGATGACTTGGAGGTCTTGCAGGAGCTGACTGCTATGATCACCCTTCCCTGCTCTAAGGATGGATAGGCTTGGGAGCAGAGAAGAAGCAGGAGGGTGCTTCTTGCAGGGATGCACTGGAATACTGAGACCAGTCACCTTCAGCATCAGCATTGCCTGTGCAGAAAGCGTGGAGCAGATCAGGGTTCAGAAGCTCATGTCTCAGTGCCATTGGAATCATTCTAAAGTGTGTATTTGCTGAGGCAATGAACTGTGTGTGTTGGCTCAGCCCTTCCCTCAAACGCTGAGGGAGAGCCCTCCTGAGCTGGCTGCCATCCTCTTAGTGCAGGAGCAGAGCCACGAACACTGCCCAGAGATACTGCTCTCAGGCTTCTTAAGTTCTACTGCAAAAGAAATTAGATGGATAGACCCATAGAATGTGAGATAACTCTGAGACAATAATCCAAATAACAGAGGTGGTACAATTTTAGAGTGGTCAGGGAAGACATCTTAGATAAAATATTCTAGACAGAATAAGCCATTGAAATCTAGAGGATGATCTTCCTGAAAAGAGAAAACATAAATATGTGCAATGATCCCCAGATCAGTGGCAGCTTAATATTTTGAAGAAAGAGCCTGAAATGTGTATCTATATTAGTGTGACTGTATCATCTTTGTCCTCCTCACCATTGTTATCCTTCCTCCCAACCATCATCATCACCTTTAATATGCAGTGTTGATTTACTTCAGAGAATTCTAGGAGGGGCTGTCAAGGCACAAATCTATCAGGGACCATCATACCTCAATCTTTAAATCTGAAAGTGTTTTCATAACACTTTTGTATTAAATGTTAGGGAAATAAGTTTGATTTTAAAACTTTAGCTTTATTAAGAATCATCTGAGGTGTGTAAAGATTCTAGTGACTGTTTCACGGTTTCGACTCACCTGACCTACTCTGAAACCCCGAGCTCACACATGCAGTGCAGGACTGGATGGCTTGCTGTGGAGCAGGCTGTCCATCCATCCTTGAAAAATGCCACTCCATTCCAAGTGTAGCACATGTGCCCTTCACTCAGCAACAGGATCTGAAATGTTAGTCTCTGAATATTGAAGATCTCAAACAGAACAAGAAAGAACCAAGCATAATGAGGAGACATATATGGTAACACTTAGACAATCAATGGAGGAAAGAAACCAATAAGCTCGAGTTTCTATCTGAGCTCTGACCCCAGTGGCATTTACTGAATTTTCTGCAGCAAAACTTTTTCATTAGGACCGCATGAAAACATCTTTTCTACTTAAAGGGGAATTTTCAAACAGATAGAAGACGTTTAGTAGCTGGCATTCTTAGGGGAAAATGTTCTGGTTAGTCAAGACATACAAATATGACTTATGTTGAATACATAGTCAAGTCAAATATACAGATTGCTTTACATCCTAAAAGTGTTTCACTTTTGTAGTATTGTACTAATGAGGGGCTTTATACTGGAAATGCTTAATGTAGCACTGAATTCGGATTAATAAAACATTTCACAATGAGAAACTGATATAACTATATTGCTTCCTTCAAATATTAATGTTGGCAACATAAAAGTGTTCTACTTTCAATTCAATTTTCTTTACTTGTATAACATTAGTTCACATTTTCATCCTAAATTGATGGTAGCCACACTGTTCCCCACCCGCACCCCACACCAGATTCTGCTAATCAGTTCTCATTCTGTAAAAACCACTCCTGTATCCTCACCCTGTTCTGCTCTAGAAAAGGAAAGTGAAGCCCAGGATGAATGAGCTCTGGGTTTTTCCCTTGTAATTAGCTCTTACTACTTCATTCAAATGGATAATAACTGATAGACACATACCTACTGTTTTTGAGAAACATTAAACGTAAGATTAGTATTTGCGGAACACAGCAAGGAATATTGACAAGCATAACATCAATTTTAAATCACATTCTGAGATTTTTACTTTAGTAATTTGGCCAGATAATTTGCCACTAAATTTTTTGAAAGGAACTTTCAAAAATAGTTATGATTATGATAAATAACTTTAGTTGGAAGTTAAAAGTAGACTGACACTTCTTCATCAGTGTAATTCACGTCTATATTTGGATTCCCAATTCAAAAAGCTTTACCTACCAGCTCAACTTGAGTCTCAGCATAATGTCACTTCCTTAATCAGCTGTTTGTGCATAGTAGTGTCTTGGTTTTGTGCTAAGTATAAAAGGTATGTGAACAGAATTCTGCCCTGATAGGTCTGCCAGTACTCCTAGAAGATGTTTGAGAACAAAACCCAGTAGAACTGGATTCTAAAATCAAATGTAGGCCTTTAGTAATAAATTAAATTTTGGCCAGATCTCCCCTAGTTTATACTCCAGCTTAGGCACTAGTAAATCATGATGTACCTGGAAGGAAAGTAGAGGATTCATGATTTTTAATTGCTTTCTCTGCTTTCCAAGAGCATTTTTGGAATCAGAAGGACCAGTGAGGCTGGTTTTCAAACGTCTCCTCTTCAGAGCATGCAATAAACCCAACCAGACTCTCACATGAAACCCCATTGTCTTTGGGATGGGAGTGCAGGCAAGCTTGGTCATTGCTCAAGCATGATGTAGGGTCAGACAACAATCCAGGTTGAAATGAAAAAAAAAGACACAAGAAAAAGAAAAAAAATGTCATAGGATTGTCCTGCCACAATGCTGTATATGGGTAGATTTTTAAATTTCTGTGTAAAAACATGAGTTTATTCTTATTTTTTATTTTTTCTTCATATTCTGTAAGGACTTAAATTTCAACACATCAATACTTGATGGAAGATACCTGTTCCACGTTATGCCTAAGACATTCGATATTTAGACAGATAGTTAGGGTAAACGGAACTGCATATGTTGCAGGGTAATAATAAGCTTCTCTTCTGAAAGGTTAACAACCTAAGTTTGCAGATCAAAAATTGGAGAAAAGGAAAGGCTGCAAGGTCAGCCAACATTTTGGTCCTGGACTTTCAAGGTCAGTGAAGACCGAGGATATAGGAGAACCTGTACTGTAACATTATGTAACTCAGTTGTACCCCAAATTTTCTGATCAAGGAGATTATGGAGCCACAGAGGAATGTGATTGACGATGTAGAGTGTGCCTAAGGAGAGTCACATGGAAAGAAAACTTTCTCTCAGGCTTTCACAGAGAGCAAATTTGCCAAGCATTGGCCATGACTCATCCACGTGGCTGACACTGAAAGGATCTACAAAGTGCAGTACAGGGTAACAGGATAAATCCTGAGGGGACTTGACTGACCTTATCAGATACAAAAGTTACATTTCTTGTTATGTCTTGGTCTTGCTTTATCTTTAGATGCCAATGGAATACCCATCTCTGACAGGACTGAACTGAGGAGGGGAGATACAGAGAAAGGACCATTTTGTATTTGTATATACAGAATAGTCAGGATAGATGTACGGCTGCTTTCTCACTGGTTCAGTGAGAGGAAGGATTTGTAGTAGTAGTGTTTGGATGGAATATCCTGGTTGCTTCTTGTACTGTGGATGACCGCTGAGAAGATAACAATGTGCAATGTATTAATTATTGAAAATGTCCTATTAATCAAGTTGGAAAGTGTCTTGATATTTGTTTCTCAATAAAATTTTAAAAATGCAGGTTGAAGGAGGGCAACCTAGAATGAAGAACAGGTCTTTGGAGACTTTTCCTGTTTCTCCAATTTCACATATTCTCAGAGAAAGCCACCTCATTCTCCCTGGGAGATCATTATACATATTTTATTTTAATCCATTGTTTTTGAATTATATTTTGGAGACAGGGTCTTTCAATGCAGCTCAAGTTGCCCTTGAACTAGCTATGTCTACCATGCTAGCATCAAACCTTTGATGCCTCCCAATCAAACCCTTGGGAGGTTTGATTCTCAGCCTCCCAAGGGTTAGGGTTATAAGCATGTGCCACAATGCCCTGTTTTACTCAGTTTCTAAACTCCTTTCCATGCCAAATTGTCTCCTGAGCACAAACGTACATTTTAAGCATTTGCATCATCATCTAAGATTGCAGGATTCTGTTCTAAGTACCGCTAATACATTCCCTTGCTTGAGGCTTATGAGTTCCCTCTGTGAGGAAGCTCAAAGTCATCAGAAGTTGTTCCCTTAAAGTGATGGAAAACTTGCAGTAATTTGAGGCAGGCTGAGTCTTGATTGCCTGCTAGCCAGGATAAAGGCACAGGTCCCCTGGGTTTCTAGGTGCCGGCCTGCCCAGAACTCTGCCAAGGCAAGTCAGCCCTGATCTGAGCCTCAAGGCTACACTGGGAGTGCAGATCTTGGTTGCTTATGCATTTCCCAAAGTGTAAGTTCCTGCAAGACAGGGGCTGTGAGTGTCAGCATCACTGTGTTCAGAGTGCCAAGAGTAGAGGCAGCCTGGAGGTGCTCAGCAGAGTACACTGGGTAACTCCAGAGAAAGCCAAGCATTTCTGCCAAGATAAATAAGATGCGAAAACAAACCTTTAGGAACTTGCTGTTTATCAGAAGAACTTGGTGTGAGTTAACAATCATTGGTAGGCACAAAGTAGAATGTGGGAGAAAACTTTTAGAATGATATTGGATTGTACGATTTCATTTTTTTTCAAAATATTCCCATATCATTAACTCAATATGATCTAGTACTTTGGAAAATGCTTTGAAGGGTCCTGCACACTGCATCAATGTGAGGGTCTATTTCAGTGTCTAGCGCCTCTACTGGTTCCCAAGCTCCATCCTGGGACTGCTGTCATAGGTGACATCTTCCTAAACCCCCTGCATTCCTGCGAGAACACTCAGGGGCACAATGCAAGCTCATCTCGGCCTGACAATGTGCACACTCACTGTGGAGCTTGGGAAACTCCTGGTGCCCCAGCCACCCTCTGGACCTCCCCTCTATGTCTCTGCTGCATGTGCATCCCAACTGTGCCTGAGAGGGTGAAGTTCAAGTGGCTCCACTGGCTGAGACACTGTGCCTAGCAGTCTGGACTGTAAACATCATCAGGGGCTTCTGAACCCCAGAATTTAGTAGCTATGGGGTAGTCAGGATGGAGGTACACAAAGGCATCGAGGGACAATAGAAAGGTTCTGTCTAGTGGTGAGGGAAATACAACCCCAAGAATCATCTGTTTGCCCCTGGCTGCTGTTCACAGCTGATCATGTTCTAATTAAGTCCCATCCCAGGGAATAGACTACTGTATTTCACTCCTGTTTTCCTGAGGTTGGTTGTTTATCAGGATGATCAAAAAGAGTTTCTCTCCCTGAACTTCCGATAGATTAGGCCTGGGAAAGCAAGAAGTCTCTGGAATTCTTGGCCTACGGTCACACTTAGTCATCCCTTTTGGGGAAAAAGTCCAGGCATGAGTAGCGTGCGAGCATGTGTGATCTTTCAACACAGTGTCACCACCTAGATAAACCACCAGCCTAGAAGGAGATTTATTTACCCCATATACATCTGACATGGATTAAACAAACTCTCATCTGTTTGTAAACACAAGTTTGTGCAACCCGTGATGCAGTGAGTGACTTCCTGGCTTATTAGTTTCTGGATGTTCTTGGTGTGCGTAGATACTTGTACACATCCGCAGCTGCTTATAAAAATATCACATTGCAAAATCAAAAGGTCTCTCCCATCAAAAACCAAACTGACAATTTGAACTTCAAAAACCTAAATAATAGTACTCTGGTATTGCAACTTGGGAAAGTTTATGTAGCTTTTATCCTGAGATGACAGAAGAGTAAGCCAAAGGTTACAGAAATGTTACAGGAAGCCAGTGACTCTGTGTGACATCAGCAGGAGCCAGGAGGCTTCTGGGGAGAATCCCTGACTCATCTCTGATCCAGTCATTTAGTTAATTTCACCGAAATTTCTTCATGTAGAACTTTCCTTATGCGTTCAAGTATAGTCATACTTCCACTCAAAGGAATCGCATGATTCTTTTACTAAGTTTTTTTAAAACTCAGCTCCATAGACAAAGATTGACAAATTCTCATAGACTCGTGATTGCAATGATGCTTCTTGGAAGAGTACATTTTTTATTGAGAAATGGAGTCTAAGACATCCAGGTATTCACTGATGCATTTGCCTATCTTTCTTGTATATCCTCATCAAGAAGATTATACAACATGACCAAGCAGGATTCACCCCAGGAATGCATGAATAATAGTTCAATATGTGCAAATCCATAAGTGTAACACATCTCATCAACCTAGCCAAAGACAAAAATCACAAGATCATCTCAGTCAATGCAGAAAAAGCTTTTGACAATGTCCAGCACTCATTCAGGACAAAAATCCCACAAAAATTGGAAAAGATGGTCTTTAACTCAACCTGATAAAAATTCAGGTAAAGACCAACCAATAACCAACATCATACTAAGTGGACAAAAGCTGAAATATTTCATTTTAAAATCAGGAAAAGACAAGGAAGCCCACAGTCACCACTCCTGGAAATATTAGACAAACCAATTAGATAAGGGAAAGAAATAAAAGGAATAATGATTGGAAAGGAAGAAGTGAAATTATTATTTGCAGGTGACAATAATACTGTACATAGAAGACCCCAAGAACTCCATAAGAGATTTGTAGATTAAATAACAAAATTTGGTAGTGTCATAGGATATAAAGTAAATACATGAAAATCAATATAATTCTATATACAAACAATGAACACACTGAGAGAGAAATTACGGAAACCATGCCTTTCACAATAATACCAAAAAAAATTGAAATACATAGAAATGAATCTCACAAAGGAAGTAAAATTTTTATACATTAAAAATTATAGAACTATGAAAAAGCGGATCAAAGAGGATTTAAGAAAATTACAAGATATTCCTTGCTCCTGGATAGAAAGAACAAACATTGTATAAATGGCCATACTCCCAAAGTTGTTGTAAGATTCAATGCAATCCTGATTAAAATACTATTAATACACCTCACAGACCTATAAAAAAAATCCTAAAATTCATCTGGAACCAGAAGAGACCTAAAATAGTGAAAGCAACCCTGTACAACAAAGAAAAGGCATGAGGCATCACAATCCATGGCTTGAAATTGTACAACAAAGATACTGTGATAAAATCAGCATGATAGTGGCAAAAAAGACCTGCAGATCAGTGGAACAAATTAAAAGATAAAAACACAACTACAAGCCCAATCAGACACCTGATCTTTGACAAAGGGGGCAAATATGTTCATTGGAAGAAAGATAGCTTCTTTAATAAATGGTGTTGGTAAAAACTGGCTTTCCACGTGCTTAAAATTAGACCCATGCCTATCACCATGCGCAAAGATACAGTCAAAATGGATCAAAGACTGAAATATTAAAACTAAAACATTAAATCTTCTGGATAAGAAAGTAGATAAAAATCTTAAAGACATAGGAGTAGGTAGAAAGTTTATGAACAAAACTCAAACTGCATGGGAAATACTTCAAAACATCAAAAACTGGAATCTAATCTTTTTTAAGTTTTTGTACATCAAAAGAAATCACCAACAGAGTAAAAAGAAAACCCACAAACTGGGGGAAAAAATATAAGCAACTGTCCTTCAGGCAAAGGACTCCTATCTAGAAAGAACATATAAAGAATTTTAAAAAATCAGGCCCCCAAAATTTAAAGACCCAATCCAAAAATGAGCATCTGAGATGAATATACACTTCTCAGAGGAACAAATACAAATGGCAAAAAAATATGTGACAAAATGTTCAACTTCATCGGTCATTCGAGAAATGGAAGGGATGGTCAAATAGCTCAATGGGTTAAAGCATCTGCAGGCAGACTCAAGGGATGGGGGTTCAATCCCCCAGCCTGCCATGCCTGCCCCACCCCAAGGACATGCTGAGATGGCAATTGAGACTGGGAGTCGTGGCGTGTGCCTGTAATGCCAGCTCTTGGGAGGCTGTAAACAGGCAGATCACTGTTTGAGTCTGATCTAGTAATGAGACCCTGAACATCCTGCAGACCCTTCCCTAAAATAAAAAAGAGAAATGCAAATTAAAACAGCACTGAGATTCTATCTCACCCCAGAAAGAATGGTTAACATTAAGAAGTCAGTCAATAACAAATGCTGCAGACACTGTGGAGAAAAAGGCACGCTTCTGCACTGTTGGTGGGAGTGCAGACTTACAGAACCATTATGGAAATCAATATGGAGATTTCTCAAAAAGCTAGGATTGGAGGTCCTGTTCAAGAAAGCTATTCATCTCCTAGGTATTTTTCCAAAAGAACTGAAATCATTATGCCACAGTGATACATGTGCACCCATGTTTATAGCAGCATAATTTGTCATAGCTGGATCTTGGAAACAACCCAATTGCCCATCAACTGAGGAATGGATAAAAAAAGATTTAGAATTTTCATGCAGTGGAGTATTACTCAGTTATAAAAAGATAAATTTGAGGCTTTTATAGATAAATAGATGCAACTAGAGACTGTATTTGATAAGTAAACTAAATCAGACCCACATGTGCAAATATTGTATTGTCACACTAGTGTGAGAATCTGAGAGATCAAATAAAATCTGAAAGTTACAGCAGATACTGTGAAAGGGAAAGAATTTGTTCAATGGGAAGGAAAATCTTTGATGGGGAAAGGGGCAAAAGAAAGAAGGTAAAAAGATATATTTATGTATATATGCAGGATAGTTTGGATAAATGTACTGCCAATTTCTGCTGGTCTTTTGAAAAAAGCAGTTGATGTTTAATTTTTTTCTTTTTATCTCTATTTTTTTTCTTCCTTTTAATTTCTTGTAACTTTTGTTATTTTCTTTGTTTGCTTGTTTTAATTTTGCACATTTATATCTGTTAACCTAAACAACTAATTTGAATGATAACATCATGCAATACAGCAACCATTGATGAATTCCTATTACTTTGTTTAATAAAATTTTGTATCATTTCTAATTTTTTTTAGCTATTTTATATTCTTTAAAAACAGAAAATAAAAACTAAAGAAGGCATCCAACAGCTTGAGGAGCAGGGGGCTCCATCCTCAGCACAGCCCCCTGAGCTCTCCATATGGAGTGAGTCAGGTCTTCATTCCCCCACTGGTCCCTCCGACCATGACTGGGCCACATGGTGAGGACACTGGCCTGGACCTACTTGTCAAAATCAGGATGCTTTTCAAGCCCTCTCAGATATCCAAGGTGCTATGCTGTGAGGAAAGGATACAGATTTTTTAAGCATCAGAATGAGGTTCTGCTGAGGTCAGAACACAGCTGTGTGGAGACACCAAGTAAAGCTACTCTCTTTATGCCTGATTGGAATGCTAAAACTTCAGCTTATGACTTAGGTGGGTAGGAAGGAGAATACATTAAACTCAAAGTCATTGGATAGGCTGTCGGGAGCTTCACTTCAAAGAGAAAGTGATGGCCCCCCAACACCTTATGCTGTCATGGTGGAGGGATGCTTTCTGGAGGTAGCTAGATCTAGAGTATGTGAATATAGACTGAGGGTATGACAGCTGGATTACACCACTGATGGGTTTGACTTTGTCCTGAATATGGGTAATGGGTGGCACCAGTCAATATGCTTACAGCCTGAATGGAACATAAGGGGAAAAGAAAGGCAGAAGGCAGGCTCCCTCTTTGATGCTTCCTGCCTACCCTGCCATGGACTGTTTCTCCTCTGTGATGCCTTTCTTCCATGCCACCTTGCCTTGGAGCCAGCCAAATATGGAGTGAAAACTCTACAAATTGTGAGTTGAAGAAAACCCCTTTTCCTTAAACTCACAAGTGTTGGGTATTTTGTCTCAGCAACAAAATGTAACTAGGACAGGGATCTAAATGCATCAGAAACCAAGACTATAAAAGCACTCCTGGTTTACTGACAAGAGCAGGAAAATGCCATCCTGCCAGGTATCATCTAGGATCAGCTAGGAGTGAGTTGGATACATTACTTAAGCATGCAATTTCCTCCCAATCAGCACTAGGTGTAAAGAAATGGATTCAAATGAAGTACTAGTAGCACATGGCTCTTATCAGACCTGCGGTGCCTGCCTGCTGCTGGTGGACTCCAGGCCCCAAGCCCAACAGTACAGCCAAGGTCCCCAGCCACGGCTGATCAAAGTCCTGCTCTTGCAGAGCCTTTACCCAGGCAGCCTCAAAATCCCCATACACTTCACTTATAACTAGGACAGGACAAGTGTTGACATGTCCAGAGTAATCTAAATAAATAAATAGAGCTTAGGAAAAGCTCTTCCTTACTATAAGTGTCAAAGAACAGATGGAAACCAAATGATAGATTAAAAACCATGGGTTACTATCAAAACTCATCAACATAATTTTGATGGGAAGAAAGTGTTTAAGTAGTCTAAATTATTTCCCCACAAATTTGATACTAATTATGAGAAAACATAGTAACTTTTCGGGAAGGACTTTTGCATACATCATCTTAGTCAGAGTAACAACAGAGTTCAGCTGGCCTCCCATGGTTCCTAATATAACAACATGCCAGACTTCCCACAAATTCCTTGCAAAAAAAAATGTGAATTTAATCTTAAGCCACCACAAAATGGTTCAAAGGAGCTCAACTACAATCTTTGCAAATGTCAAGGTCAAGAAATAAAAAGAAATGCTGAAGGATTAAAGAGAAAAAGGAAATGATGAAGGATGATTCCAGATTAAAGGAAGCTGAAGGATCTTGACAGGTTACCTATGATTCTAGATAGATCTCTGAGTGAGAGAAAGATGTAATCAAGAAAGACAAAATTAGTACAATTGATGGCATTTTAATGTGGAATGAGTAATAGAAAAAATGTTCAATTAATGTTAAATTTCTTGATTTTGATCATTTGTGGCTGTGTATAAGAATGTCCTTGTTGTTAGGAGAAAAACAATATTCAGAAACAGGAATATGTGATATTTAGAAATTTTACCAAATGTTTTGGAGAAAAAGTAATGATGAAATGAGGGTTAAAAATTAATAAGGAATCTCATGATTAAACAATTAGCCAAGACTACTATTAACATATATTTTTGTTTTATCATGCAGAAACTTAAAACAATAACGCATAAGAATTACACCCAAGGAAAAAATTATATCTTCTTAGGTTTTGTCCAGTAATTTTACTTTCGGACACTTTATTCAAGAGAAAATATCATAGAGAGGTGCAGTGATTTTGTTACAAAAGCACTCATCAACACATGTAATTATAGGAAGCCAAAAACAGCTTTCACATTCAGGAACATAGTGTTTTGTAAGATTGCGTTGCCATTAAAATCTGATGTGATCAAGTAGTGATTATTATCCTGTAGAAGCATCATCTTTAAGTGATAAAACAGGATTAAAAACGTAATACAGGCAACAATGTCATTTCCATATATACATGCTCATGTGAACGGAGCTCTAATTACACATTGTAAAAACTGGAAAACATCAAATTGAAATGATAAAAGTGGTAATAGTAACATGGAAAGGAAAAAAATAACTTTTAAAGTTACTCATTACTGTCTTTATTGTTGTTTTTGCTAAAACAAACATGTAAACGATTAATTATAAAAACAAATAATTTTCTAGGATCTAGAATATGTCCTTTTAAAAAAAAAAAAAAGAGGCGTAAGTACCAATACCATTTAATGAGACCCTGCCTCTTGTTAGACACGTGCGCATGCACACAGTATGCACTGTGTATGCTGACTGGTGACTTGATCCCCAGGCCAGTGATGGTGAGTGGCAAGGGATGACCCCAAATGCTTCCTTATTGCTGTGATCCAGCGGGTGGCTGCCACAAAGGATCATGTCCAGGGCTTCTATTTCTTGGGAAAGTGGCTCAAGCCTGAATCCACATGCTACCCATGTGACAAGCTAAGAAAAGGCAATACGATGGCTCAATTTCAGTACCAAAAGCATTTCTGCCCTATGTTAAATTTGCATTTTCTTCATATCGGGACTTTCAAAGGAGGTCATTCAGTCAAGTCTCTTATAATTTAATTTCTAAGTTCATGAGTTTGCTACTTCAGCACCCAAGTTGAAGATGTGTAAGCCCAGATCCAGAAATGATTTTTGTCACAGTGTTGATTTGGGGCTTTATTCTAACCTAGATTGGTCCTAATGAGGAATGATTATCATGATCATATTGGTAATAAAGGTTGAACTCTTCTATTGAGTACTGAAGTAACAAAAGGCCAGAAAATAAACCCACGTTAAGTGTACAAAGTCTTAGACACTGGGCTTCCTCCTCTTGAGTGCCACAGAGGGACTGAAAATTTTTGAGTCTCAGGACTCAAACTAAAGAGACAGAAACAGTGCTATTGTACAGTGCTTTATTGTAAGGCTTTGCAGTTTCTTGTCAAGAACAGCAAATTGCTACCTCTGAAAAGCCAGCTACGATTGTGGTGCATTAACCTGAAAGATTCTACTCATGATTTCTAAATTCTATGACAGCGACAAGGCCTGGGAGCTCTGGGGTGCAGTGGTGGGACTGTGATTTCAATATAACCTATGCACATATGTCTTTCAATTCAGCTTTCAGATCCATAGCCCAACCCAGGTATTCAGAGCCCTGCCCACTGATAAGAGCCTTATTTAGATTCCCATAGCCACATTCCCCAGTGTGACCTGGATTTATGTAAGCATCTGACTCACACACTCACATGGTCCCTTTCCTGAAACCCAGGGTGAGAGCCAGCTATCAGGTACCTGAAACGCATATGCCAAGGTGAGTGAAGGAAAACCCAGCAGTGTTCTTCTCCATGACTTCCATCCTCCTTTACTATAGATTTTTTTTTCCAGAACCAAGGTTTGAACTCAGACCCTTGCACTTGCCAGGGAAGCACTTATTCTACTGAACTATCTATCCTCCCCCTATAGATCTTGATAGACACAGAAAAGGCCAAAGAGAAAAGAGGAAGCTCTAGCTGACATGAAAACTATGCAGTCAACTACTGGACCATTGAGATCAGTGCCTTTCTTTTCTTACACAGCCAAGCTTCTGGATGAGTGCTTTCTACAAGAAGCTGCCACCACCTCTTTAAATCCAGTGCCACATGGTGCCCATCTCCATCCACTGAAAACACTCTTCTGTCCTTCACAACATTCAGAAGTCAAAATCAACGGCATTTTCCTACTCCATGAGGAAAATTTTGGGTTACCCATTTTTTTCTTAAGGTTTCTTTTGTATAAGATTATTGATAGGCCAGGGAGATAACTCAGAGTATAAGTGCTTGCCTGGCAAGTACAATGTCCTGAGTTCGAGCCCCAGTACCACAAAAAAAAGAATATTGACTACTGCTGTAAATCATATATATTTTTCTTTCTCCTGAATGTTTTCCTTGTTGTCTTCCTGAATATAGCCAGTAGTAAGGCCTGCTGATTTAAAATATATATTGGATAAACATTAAATTGAGCCATTTTCTCTGCCCCTCTACCACTGCCATCTTTGCTTTGGCCACTGAAACCCAGCTGAGTGATGACCATTCCTTGCCCAATTAGTCTTTTCTATAGAGCTTTACATTGTTCTTTTTTAAATGCAAATTATATTAGCTGTTATTTCTGACTTTCATATAACTTCTACAGTACTTCTTAATCTTATGAACTAGTTACTTTCTAGGGGAACAATTGTACTTTTGTTGGGTTCATTTCTAAGTCTGACAGAGTCAGTCTTACACACCTTTGACACAAATACACAATGGCTCTGTGCTTCCTCACAATTCCCTCCACAGCACCGCTGCTTTCTCTCCTGCTTCTAGGTGTCCTGGGCTCTCACAGGACATTGTACCACTGTATACGATCACACCATAAGCACACATCAGCACAATGTGACAACACCCAGCAGACACATGAGCTACCTCAGCAATTTGTTGGCATCTATGAATGTTTGTAATGTGAGGTTGGTTTGTACACATGAAAATTCATTTCTTCAATGTTTGTGAGTTAGGAACTTACTGTACTTGCACTTTTAGTAAAAGACAAAGGCCCTGGTGAAGCCTATATCCCCTGATCCCTGCTTTTTAGGCTGCCTCTTGAATTCTCGTGCCACTATCTATGGAGCACAAATGCGGTATCCCACACGGATTCTGTTGTCTTCTGTACATTGGATCCCTGTGCTATTCCAGCCTAGAAATCCTTGAGCTTACCCCATTTGCCTGGACAATCTGACCCCTGTCTGTATCCTCACTCCTATATGACCTCCACAGAGAGTCTTCCACCCTGGCCACCATAGCTATGAGAGCCCTGAAGTCATAGAGTGTCATATATTTCTTTATCTGTAAAACACAGCCACGGAAGTAGTAATGTGTCCTACTACTTGTATGGAAGGGATGACTTGAGTGTACCACTGTACACTACTCATGTACAGTGATACGATGTCCTATGAGAGCCCAGAACACCTGGAAGCAGGAGAGAAAGCAGTGGTGCTGTGGAAGGAATTGTGAGGAAGCACAAAGCAATTGTGTATTTGGGTCAAAGGTGTGTAAGACTGACTACAAAGATTCATTAAGTTAGAGGCAAAGCTCTGTACAGCTGCGGAGAACCACTTAAGTGACTCTCCCTGAAGAGGAGCAATTGTCTCCAGTCTGACTGAACTTGGCCTTATTTCCATGTATTGGTGTGTAGCAAACTGTCTAGGACTTTTCTGTATCCCATCAGTAGGCTCTATGCAATGCAAATCAGTCCATCAAGGTGCTGATGTGCAGCCTTTCAAGCAAAGGTGACAAGGCAGTGTTCTGCACCACTGTAGCTTATAAATAAAATATGTGTGAGCTGATGTAGATAGAGATCTGGGTTCCACACACTGTCCCTTGGGATAGATTGAGTTTGATATAAGAGGCTATGACTTCCCGGGGTATAAAAGATTACACATCAGAGCTGAAGCACCAGCTCCAAATCATGAGATAATGCCTCAGTTGTGTTATGAAGATTACTCTCTCTTCATGTCCTTCTCTCTGAATGCTGCAGAGGTGATTTCAGGCCTCCTACCTAGCCCAGCTCTCAGCATTCACATTTTTCCTGCCACTCTCACTGTCACTTATCCTCAAGTCATCCCTCCCTTGCAAGTTAATATAACCCAGATTCAGCTGTAGGTGTAGTCTTTGTTCCAGTTAGCAATCATGGTAACTGAATTTAGGTCTCTTTGGTTCCCCATAATTGCAAATATGTTTTATTATATTTTTTTCTTGCCATGGGTTGTACTGGTAGTGATAAGTTGAAATTAACTCACTAGAATTCCAAATACTTTTCCATGGGATTACAAATACAAACTTCCTGGATCATGATGAGGACCAGGTAAGCCTTCTCTATATAAAAGTATGTGTTACTTTTAATAGTAGTGGATTTACTTTCTCTCTTGTCCCACTAAAATATAAATCATAGTTCTCTTGTCTTGCACATCACATATAGTAAAATGTCGTAGAAAATGACACACAATAAACCCTCAGTAAACATTTGAATGCTTAAATGAAGGAATGAAATATTTAAGCATTTATTTTGTCTTTAAGACTCCTTTTCTCAGAAACTGGAAAGGTATCCCTTGCTTGTGGACAGGAAGAACTAACATAGTAAAAATGGATCTACTACAAAAATTGTAATACAGAGTTAGTGCAATCCCAATCAAAATACCATTAGCATACCACAAGGATTAGAGAAAACATCTCCAAAATTCATTTGAAACTATAAGTGACCTAAAATATCAAAAACAATTCTGGGCAACAAAGGTAAATTAGGACACATCAAAATCTGTGACTTGGGGCTGAGGAGATGGTTCAGTGGAATAAGTGTTTTCCTGGTAAGCACAAGAGCCTGAGTTCAATCCCTGGTTCCACAAAAAAAAAAAAAAAAAAAAATCCATGACTTGGACATTACACTACAAAGCTACTGTGATGAAATTATCATGGTACTAGAAATAAAACAAACCTGAGGATCAGTGGACCATATTAGAAGATGCAGATACAACTACAAGTCCACTCAGACACCTTATCTTTGACAAAGGGGCCAATCATGTTCATTGGAAGAAAGCCTCTTTAGTAAATGGTACTGGAAAAAATGGCTTTCCACATGCTGAAGACTAAAATTAGAGCCATATCTATCAATAAACATTAAACTAAAGTCAAAATGGAATAAAGATCTAAATATTAAAAGAGAAACATTAAATCTACTGGAAGAGAAAGTAGGCAGAAATCTTAAAGACAAGGGTAGGCAGAGAGGTCATGAGCAAAACCCAAACTGCGTGGGAAACACATCAAAGAATCAATAACTGAGATCTCATCCTACCAAGAAGCTATTGTGCATCAATAGAAATCACCAGTAGAGTGAAAAGACAACCTGCAGGGTGGGAAAAAATTCAGTTGTCTCTCAGATAAAGAATATATATATATATATATATATATATATATATATTTGAAAAAAAAACTCCCCTGCCAAAATTCAAAACTTAATCCAAAATTGGGCATCTGAGATAAATATGCACTTCTCAGATAAAGAAATATGTGGGGACCACCTGGGCAACTCCCCTTGAAAGGAAAGCAACTGTCTCCATTTTGGCTGTGCCTGAACCTATTTCCATGTATTGATAGGTACAGAGCTGGCTAGGACTTTTCCTTATCCTTTCAATTGGCTTTAAGCAATATATATATATTGGTCTAGCCAAGGTGCTGGTGGTAGTCTTTGAAGATGGCATGCGTGTTTCCATGATAATCCCCACCGGCTGCTCTTTAATATGAGCCAGGTCGAGACAGAACAAAGAGCCAGTGTTCCATGTTGTCAGCCGGGATCAAGCCTCAAGATAGAAGCTATGACTTCCTGGGGCTTAAAAGATTACATATCAAAGCTAAAACACAAGATCCCAAAACATTAGATACCATCTCAATTGTATCATGCAGATCATTCCCTTCATATCCTTCTCTGCATATTGCAGAGGTAGATACAAGCCTCCTATCTAGCCCAGCTCACAGTACTCACTGACTGCTGCCATCTTCATTCATCCTCTAGCCACTCCTCCTTCATGACTGAATAAAACCCAGGTTTGGTCCAGGATATATATATGATATGGGTTGATGCCTTGGTTCCAGATAGCCATCACTATGGCTGGACTTAAGAACCCTTGGCCCCCTATAACTACAAATATGCTCAGTATTTTTATTCTTGGCATGGATTGCACTAGGAGTGATAGATTAAAATTAACTTGATGGCATTCCAATAATTTATCCATGAGATTACAAATATCAACTTCCCAGACCAAGATGAGGACCAAAAAGTGTCTATAGAAATACAATTAGAAAGCAAATACATAAAAATGCTAATTAAGACAACAATGAGATTTCATTTCACCCCAGAGAGAATGGCTATCATCAAGGAATCAACAGACAACAAATGCTAGAGAGGCTGTGGATAAAAAGAAACCCTTCTCCACTGTTGGTAGCAATATAGGCTGGTTCAACCACTTTAGAAATCAATCTGTATATTCCTCAAAAAGCTAGGATTAGAGGTCCCTTTTAACCCAGTTAGTCCCCTAGTCCTCTTCTGGGTATTTTCCCAGAAGATAGATAGATAGATAGATAGATAGATAGATAGATAGATAGAGATAGAGATAGAGATAGAGATAGAGATAGAGATAGAGATAGAGATAGAGATAGAGATAGAGATAGAGATAGAGATAGAGATATATATCTTCTGTGTTTATAGCAGCACAATTTCTCATACTAAAATCTTGGAAACAACCCAAATGTCTATTAACCAAGGAATAGATTTTTGAAAGAGTGGTAAGTTTAGGGCCAGCCAGATAGCTCAGTGGATTAAATCACCTGATTTGCAGTCGCAAGGGCCAGGGCCTCAATCCCTGGCCTGCTGTGCTGTCCCCACCCCCAGGGAGAGCTGAGATGAGGATTGAGTCTGGGTATTTTGGCACATTCCTATAATGACAGCACTTGGGAGACTGAAAAAAGGGAAAGATCACTACAAGTCCAAACTGTGTAGTGAGACCCTGTAGACCCTGTACTAAATACATTTTTAAAAAAGAAAAAGTGGTATTTTTATATAATGGAGTACTACTTAGCTAAAAAGAAGGATAAACTTGAGATTTGCTTAAATAAATGTATGGGACTTCTGTCCCTACTTATAAGTGAAATAAATCAGTCTTGCTTGTGTAAATATCTCATTGTCTCCCTAGTGTGAGAACCTGCAAGAGTAAATAATAGCCAAAATGTACAAGAGATACTGTGAAATGGGAAGAAAATGCTCAAAAGGGAAGAGAAACTGGAATGAGGGAAAGAAGAAAAGAAGAAATTGAGGAAATACACACACACACACACACACACACACACACACACAAAGATAGTGAAGATAGTTACCCTACTAATTGCTATTAGCTCATTGAAAGGTATACATCTGTATTGCTGGATCAGTTTGTCATGCCTATATCTTGTAATCTGATAAACAACTTTGAATATAACAATACTCAATGTACTAATCATTGTTACTCTCCTACAATCTTGTTTTAGAAATTTATACAATTGTATTTATTGCTTATTTTTATTTTCTTTAAAATTAAAAAAAAATCCTTTTCCTTTGTCAGTTCCGTTTCTAAAGACATTTCCTCCCTTAGGCACTGTGTTGGTTAGGTAGGTGGTTTACTTTGGGTTTTTTGTTGTTGTTGTTTGTTTGTTTGTTCACTTGTTTGTTTGTTTTCATTACCAGGGATTAAACTTAGGACCTTGTGTTTGCCAGGCAAGTGCTTATTCTATTGAGCTATCTCCTTGGCCCTGGGTGGTTTACTTTGGTTTTTAATTTTTTCCTCTTCTCTCTTTTCTCGACAGTGTTTAAGAAAAAAGTGTTTCTCTGGGTTCAGTCCTGTCTCCATGATGGGGTTCCTACCATGACAGCTCTTGCACAGACCCACCATCCAAACTCTTCACTGGAAAGCCACCACCAGGGTTGGCTTGGGCCATGAGACACCAGAGTTATTGTATGAATTCTATCATCCTACAAATCAGCCTTCACAGAGGCTCTACTGTCTTCACATTTTGTTTTGCTTTATTGCTGGGGTCAATGCTAGGCCCTTGCACAAGCCTAGCATGTACTCTATTGCTGAGCTCTCCTTGGCTCAGTGCTTTCTTGTGGATAATAATTATTAATCTCTACCTTCCTTCTCAGAGTTTGCATGTAAATGAATATTCATGGATATGCAAGTGTTTGCTGAACACAAACAGTGCATAGTCCTGATACTAGCAAGTACACTAAATGTGTTATTTCTGTAATCTGATTTAACATTTAATCTCCTTTCCTAAACTCAATTCTTCTCAATTTTATCTTTGCTCATTTCCATATTCAATATCTCTAAGAAATAGATTTTCTTCTTTTGTATCTATAGCTCTTCTGCTGCTCTCTGTACTCTCAGATGAAACCCTAGGCCAGCTTTCCTCATCTGACCCTGGGTCCTTCACCACACACTCTATCAGTGGCCACTGAGCCTCATTTCACTCTCTGTATCCTCAGATAATTTCATTTTTCTCTCCAAAACATCAATTGTATGAGGTTTCTATTACTACTGCAGTACAGTTGATGCTTTTCTCAACTAAAGAGTCTGGCCTCAACCAAGAGGCAAGCCCATGTCCCCAGAGAGTCTATGGCATGCTATCTTCCTAGCAGTAGGCAGCCACGGAGTACAACTGGCCAGTGTGGGCATTCTAGATGCTGCAAGCTGCCTCTGAGTCACTGGCACTACTCACTTCCTTTACTTTTAATTCTACTGAATCTTCCTATGAATTTCTTTTTGGTTAAACTAGAACTATTGTCTTTTTGCTTAGAAGTCCAGAAACTGGAGCTGGGACATAGTTTAGCAGTACTACACTTGTGTAGCGTGCCCCATACCCTGAATTCCATCCCTGGCACCAAAAAGAAAAAATTATCAAAAAGCCTTCACTACCAAAGTATTGCATTTTCTGAAACAAACAAACAAAAAAACCCTATTCTTCTTTGAATTCCTCCTTTAAGTACGTTTCACACTTTTTGCTCACTTCATGCCACTTTCACACCTCTTGAAGATTTCTAGATATAAGAATGTTTGCAGCCATACTGACTGACTCAATCACAACTATTCATTTTTAACACCCTTCAAAACACTCTCCTTCACTTCAAACACATCCATCCCATCTTTCTTTCCACTTTGTGAGGAAGTTCTAGAAATCCTCTTCGTGTTTTTTTAGTTGTGCTGATGTGGCTGCCATGATGTCCTCAGTCACTTCAAAAATGTGGAATTTTCTTGATAATTTTTACTTTGAAAAAGAACCAGGGGTCACATGGAGCCAGATCCAGTGAATAAGATAGAAAAGGACACACTGTAATCTTAGTGCGAGCCCAATATTCAATGTATTTTTTATCACATTTAATAAAAATGCTCACTAATGAAACTTGTAGTACTCCTTAAGAAAGTGACAAGAGTGATGTGATAAGTGTCTCTGAAGTGAAAGAGAGTATTTTGAGGGGAATTAATGGCAATATGTCTTTTACTGTAATAAAAGTATATTAATTAAATACTGACCTTAGCTTCTGCTCACATCTTGGTTTGGCTTTGTATTCTGGGCAGTTACCATAATCTGTGACCAGATAGACTGTTTATAAGGGATCTGTGTTTTATGTCTCTTTTTAATGAGTTCATATTATAATTTAATAAAATGTTTTATATTGTTTTATGGCCATTCAGAGAAATATAGAGTCTAGAATTGATCAAATTTAAGATATCATGTCTGCATCTTGTCCTCTGAATAACTACTACAAAGAAAGCAATATGTAATGCATGAATTATTGTAACTGTCCTACTAACCTGTTTGAAACAGTTGCATTGCTATTTTATCTTTTTTCTCATTAAAATGAATTTTTAAAAATTAGTGCCTGTAATCTCATTTTTTAAAAATCGTGATATTGTTTTATTGGAATTTTTCTATTTTTGCCTGATCTCAAAAGAACCATTTCTGCCATCACTATAAAAAGCTGAAGGTCATTCCTCCTGAAGATGGCTTCCCACAGGGCAACAACAGGTTTGGGGCTTGAGATACAAGAAAGATAGAGTTGAATGTAGTTGAGATGAGTATACTGAGACAAACTCTCATACAGGGAGGACAACTGCTGAACATGTTCCCATTGGATGCTTGGTGACTGTTTAAGTAGGGACTGTAGGGAGGTACGAGAACTTAGCTGAAACTCGGTGGAAATATCTCGGCTGGGAGTATTACTACGCAGATGCCAAGTAAAGACTTGGGCTGTGTTAAATGGTGTCGGAGGCAGCTCAGAGAGAGCATCTGCAGAGTCATCTCTGGGTGTTCAGTGCTCAGTGCACTAGGAGGGAGGTGAGGTGATGCCGATAAGGCACCATCCACGGGCCTGGAATGAAAAGCCCAACGAACAGAGCAGCCAGGGGAAAAGCAGTTTAGTCTTTCCCTGAACTGCCTTGTTCTCAATATTTTAACTGCATTAGTCTGATGGTTCTGTGGAATAGAATCCAAGAATACTATCTGATGAGAACTCCTGCTTTTTCCAAGAAAATGCTGACCGAGCCTGTGACTGACTCCTGACTCTTTGCAGTGTGGTGGGATTGGGATCTCACGTGTGGCCACCACTCCCTCAAGCTTCCTGTGACACAGTCACCACTGGGGCTCCTGCCTCATGTGCAGACTGCAGAGGGATGGAAGGGCTGAGAGGGGGACAAATACTCTGTGGACTGGGCTGACGCAGACTTAGGCGGAGAGGCACACTTAGCAGGATCAGGGCCAGAGGAAAAGCTCTCTGCAGGTTGCAGGAGCAGCACACAAGGGAAGCCATGGCTGCTGTGACGGAAGCTTGGGGATCAGGGCCTCTGCCATGAAAGCCAGGGAAGGTTGACGCTCGCAGCTGACACAGGCATCATGATTCTGGAGGATACATTTCTTCAAAATTCACCTTTCAGTAAAATACCATCTTTGAAAACTATTCCTATGTGCATTATCTAAAGGAGCCTAGCCTCTAGAATTTAATAAATAATGTGACACAAGAAACTCCACACTACATTAAACTGTGAAATGTGGCGCCTTTATTCCATGCCATTTCAAGGCAGGGGCTTTACATGTTTGTTCTAAATAAAGCACATTACAATTCTGCCACTGCTTTTAAGCCCTTTCATGTACTGCGATGGGAAAATGAAGTGAAAGATTTCTTAAAAATAAAAGAAAGAGACTAGATTGTCAGTGCAGATATTTATGCATGGTGTTTAATGCCTTTTTATTTCACAATTGTATATTTTGCCAGTTCTCAACAAAAATAAATAAAAATTAACAATATCTTATAAATTATTTATATTCTCCTTCAATATCTTAAGGTACACAATTACCAAAGCTGATATTGAACATAAACAAATTGATACAATTCAGTAATCAGATAAAATTCATAGTCAAATAAATTACATTAAACTGCATGCAATGTGACTTTATGTTCCATAACATCTTTAATAGCAACTGCGTACCAAAATGGCTCTTCTGGCTTCAAAGTGCAGTTACAGAGTGCAAACATGGCATTATAAGAGCAAAATACACTGTATTACATTTCATACCATCAGGTTTCGGTAACAGGCATGTGTTAGACAACACAATTCCTTACCTAAAAGCCTGCCTACGCCAGAAACAACGCTTAGCCTCCCCTTTCCCTTTTAAGAATAAAAACAGATTAGAAAATATTGGCCAGCTACCCAATATTGTTTCTCCAGGTTCTATAAGATAGAATAGAAATCAGAGCAAAGACAAACTTATTTTTATTTGTGTTACGAAATTAAACAGAAATGAGACACCGGTATCATTTCTTTGTTGCATGAACATTGCCTTAATGCTTGGCGGCAGTTAAATTTAGCTGCTTCTCTTGCCCAGCACTCAAAAGCAATAATGTAAGACAAAGTCCCACCAGTCACCCTTTCTGCCATTGTTTTAGCTCCTGGCAGAGGGACCAGGACAAAAGCAGGTGGAGAAGAGCAGCGCTCTACTCTGTGACAGACGCTTAAGATGGGGCACAAGAAATCTCTGCTTAGCACCGGTTATAACCACAATGTTCTTGGTTACAAAGTGTGACTACTGGGTTACTGGGTGGCTTTAATGGGAGATGCTAAATTACATATTGTTGCATTTGACTTTTTTTTGAGGGGGTACCGGGGATCAAACTCAGGACCTTGTGCTTGCCAGGCAGGCACTTATGCCACTGAGCTATCTCCCTGGCCATATTTTTGCATTTGAGATTTCACTGGACATTAAAACCTCTTTGAAACATATGCACAGCAAGAAATCTGCAAACTGAAGAAGACAGACTGAATGTGGGCCAAAATTTTTTCATTATCTGCAGGAAATATGAACTGATGGTGATCATTTTTATATTTACTTAGTTTTACCCTCCCTAAAACAATCATTTTTTACAGCCAAGATCTCTGAAAATAGGCAGTCTCTCTGTACTCCCAGTAGATGTCAACAAGTACTTATAAGATTTAAAATAAATTCGTGTGTAATGTACTTAACTTCAGCCACATTAAGTGGGAAATAAATATACTTTAAGATCTCACTGAATTTTACTTGTTTCCCTTTATCTTGTCTTTAAGTTTTATACATCACAGAGCGACATATCACCCCAGTTCTGTGACAGGTGGAGCGCCTGCACATGAGGACGCATGTGTGTGTTTCTTCCTGTTTTGCCTGCAGTGTCCCTTCTGCATGAGAGGCTTAGCTGAGAGCCACATGAAGGCACACAGGTGTGCTGGGTGTGTCAGGCAGGGGCACTGTGGGACCCAAGTGCTGGCACCTGCCACCTGCGGGGCAGCTGTGGCTGATGGCTGAGGAAGGGACGAGGGAGAGCTGGGCCTCCTGTGCGGCCCTGCAGGGGCGGCTCTGTGGACTCCGAGCAGTGGGGACTGGCCCATACATGCACTGAGACCTGAATTTGGGAGAAACCTCAGCCTCTTCTGAACAATAAGCAGGAGAAAGGACCCAGCTCTTTCTGCAAAGGAAGGTGCAGCTGAGTCTGAGCATTCAGAAGCTTTTAAATCTTTCTTGTTTAGAAACACACGCTATTACTTACTTTCCCAGCTTTTCCTCATTGCCTGTGTCAGGATATATTTAAAATATATGAATTTAAGTTTTAGAATAAACTACTTGATGAGATGTTTGTAACTAAAAAAATCTCCTAGATAGAAAACGTAGTTTATTTCTATCTATAGACAACATATAGAAATACTGCCACATTGTAGTTTTAAATAATCCATCACACTTTAGACTCTGATTTAATCTTATAGTTCCTCAGCAAGCTCCTTATGAAAAAAAAATACTCTAATGAAAGAAGTCCCACACTGTTTCAGTTGTGGATATCTTTGTGGCTTGTTAGATATAAACTATTTTATCACATCAGTGCTGTTCCTACAGACAGAAAAAATAGAATATTGAGAGGTTCTGATGCAACCAGGATTGGCAGGAAATGACATAAAACTGCCCACCCATGCTGATGGGGCGTCTGTTAGGTGGGTGACTTTGCTCTGTAGGCATTGTGGGCATGTGGGGACCGTCCCTTCTCTCCCACCTCGGGGAGAGCCAGAGGTGGCGAAGGGTCACTCTGCTCCACTGAGTTTGTTTCAGAGATACGACGCGTGGCATCTGAGCCGGATCTGCTCCTCCTAGTCCTAACTGGTGAATTGTAACTCCTGATACAAAGGTGCCAACATCGGCAGGTGTCAGACCACAACATGATCAGCTGGTTCCATTGATTCGGGAGGAGAAAAACTATCTGGTAAATGGACCTGACCATGATTTAGACTCAGGAGAATCTGTCATTTGCTGACACAGTCCTGAGCACTGAGTAGTCTGTCACAAATGAAACAAAAATGAAAACACTTTCTAAGTATATTAAAAAATATACAGTTGTTGACCTAACACATGACCCAACATAAATAGTATTAACAAAATAGGAATAGGAACATGAACCAGGCCCCTGTGCACTCCTGTCGACCCCGCCTGGTGAAGCCTCAGACCTGGGGCAACGCTGGCTCTGCCGACGTCACTCTTTCATACTCCTTCTTAGACTCTTTACTTTTCTGATTTTTGTACCTGGAAGTATTGAGAAATGAAATGGTTAGTGCTATAATTAACAGTAACAAGAATAAAGCATGTTCATTAAAAAAAAAAAAAAAGCAGAACACATGGACTCCTAAGGTACTTTTTTTTTTTTTTTAGCGTGAAAAAAGTGAATTTGGCAAACACCAGGTGAAAAAGGAGGCACTGTAGTCAAGCTATTTTGGACAGAAATGCAAAACACAGTGCAAGTCCTTCTCAAAGGTTGAGCAGGACCTTGAATGCTGTGAAGTTCCGAGAGGGAATTCCCCTCAGCCTTCTGTCACTTCCCTCCCTCCCGTCCTCGCTTCCTCCCTCCCCTCTTGCCTTCTTGCTTTTTCTCTGAAGCCTATTTAGTCAGTGAATGATAACTAGGAAAGATTATCATTTGATAGATACTTACAGTCACACATGGACAAAATAAGTTTCCTTAAAAAAACCAAAATAAGTTTCCTTGTATGGAAGCCGCACACCTTTAGGCTTTTACTACTTTCAGAGAAAAAGAAAAATCACTGAACAATTTGTACCATTTCAAACTGAGGCAGGCTTACAGCAGAGACACACCTGCAGCCTGGTGCTAGCCTGGCAGCTGCCAGCCACAGTCCTACCTTTCTCAGCTGTCACTTTGTGATAGCTGTTGTACAGGAGGATGGGCTCAGACTGCTGCACATGACTGGCACGAGCCACTTCAGTTTAATAAGTACCTGAAAACAGTTTCTACAGTTCTCCCTTCAATTTTAAAGTGGATAACCTCTTACATTATTACAAGGCTGTGCTTTATGAAAGAAAAAACTAGCCAAATGTATTAAATATAAGTATCTAAGTACAGCAGCAACATCATTTCTTACTTGTACACACATGTACGGTATTTTATACCTCCTTGGGCTGTCAGCTAAGGATTTTTGCCTATATTTTATAGAGAAAGAAACTGATCCTCCATAACTGACTTTCAGCAAACCACATAGGTCACAAGTAGCAGGGATAATAGTAGGATAAAGTCCAGATCAACTGCAGCCGAAATCATGTAAATATCATCAGTCCAGGTGGTAAGTCAGCCCTATTAGTAAGTTCACATTTTACCCGATTTATGGGTCTGTATTCTGTAAAGTAATTCATAAAACTACAATTTTTTAAAATGATTAGCTTAGCCTGGCGTGGTGGTGCAGGCCTCTAATTTCCGCACTCTGAGAGGCTGAAGCAGAGGATAGCAAATTTGATTCTAACCTGGGCATTTAGCAACTTAGGGAATCCCTGTGTCTAAATAAAACTTAAAAAATAATTTTTTTAAAAAATAATGGCTGGGGGGCTGGGGAGATGGCTCAGTGGTCTAAAGCACCTACTTAGAACAAGCTTAGCAAAGCACAGGGACCACAGTTCAATCCCCCAGCACCACATGCCAGCCAGCCCCGCCCCCTGGTGGGCTGAGCTGGCCACACACACACACAAATAAATAAAATTAAAAAAAAAAAATAATAATGGCTGGAAGTGTAGCTCAGTGAAAAGGACCCAGGCTTAATTCCCAGTTTCACAGCACATGCATACATGCATACACATACACACATATGATAACACCAGCTTACCATCTGCAGAAATAGTATATGGAACCAGCAATGACGGTAAGAAATAGGAGGACAAGAATTACGGTGAGAGCTACGTATTCTTTGCTCAAGGGTTGGTGGACAGTTAAGAAGAAGTGTTCACAGCGGACGCCAGTGTAACCCACGTCGCATCTAAAAATGTAAACATGGGAAAAAAGAAATCATTTTAAGAAGAAACCGCGGCTATGAATTAGATTTCTTTTTATTGATATTATGGTTTTTTATTAATTTTATTGAGAAAGAAAGAGCAATGAGACAGTTTCAAAACTGATTAGTAGGACAGTTTCAATAATTAATACATTGCATATTGTTGTCTTCTTAGTGGTTATTCATAGCACAAGATGCAGACATGATATCTTGTCTAAGCACCATTAGTACAAATCTTTGTTCTCACTGAACTAAAAGAAAGTAGCTTTATATCTATTCTAACTATTTTGTATATACAGATATATGTTTTTTCACTACAAAATGGTCCTTCCTTTATATCCCCCTTTTTTGTTTAGTTTTGTCAGAGATGGGTATTCCATTCTCATGTAAATATTGTAGGTGCATGAATTCAGCAAAATAATCCAATACAGTCCAGTAGTCCATAACAGTAATGGGTTATCCGCAGAACTGGCAATGTCAGAAGTTGTTGACTTGAGACCTTTACAGCTCAGCATATTAATATGGCAATGAATTAGTTTTGTAAGCTTAGCTCCACAGTTGATACAAGAAATCAACAAGATCTGCTACAGGTATAAAGCTGAATTCACAGATTGACTACAGTTAGGCTAGAGTCGATCCAAGTGCTCCATAGAGCTCTCGGCTAAACCATGGGTTTGCCATGACAGTTCAATCCAGTGCACCGTAAGTTTTGTAGTCACCAGGTGCTTTTCGGCTGAATCTTAAATAATGATAGACAGAAATCCAATGATGAGATTAAAGTGGAGCAGCGCACCTGGCGCCCCCCACTCTGCACTCTCCAACAGTCCTAGGAAATACAGTGATGTCCAAACATGAAAAGGAGAGAGAAATGTGGGCGCAGCCCTGTCCGCTCTTGAGTCTCACCTGCAGTAGTTCTCGCTCATGTCCACCAGGTAGATGCACTGCCCGTGCAGACAGTAGCCCTGCATGTCAGAGGCACACTTGGTGATCGACACTTGTGCCACACGCGGATTGTCTTCCATCTGGACTGTACAGGGAACAGAGAGTTAAATGCATTCTGCTGCCCGCTTGGCCTCTGGAGACATTAATGACCCTGTCACTAACAAGCCACTGAGTGACTCCAACAGAGTGTCAGACACCCGACAGGGGAGGGCAGTTTTCAGGAGGGGGCAGTCACATCAGTCTCAGACCACACAGATCAAGAGACAGCCCCTCAGCTCAGAGAACTCTAGCAGACAGACCACACCAAACACAGTGACATTCACGGCCCCCTTTCTGTAATGGACCTTCAGTGCAGAAAGGTAAAGCTGGCACATATACATGTTGATACACACTGCACAGTAGGTATTATTTGTGTCTCTAAATAAAATGTGTCTAATTTTTCATATCTCAAGGCAATTCTACAATGTTTTACTCCCAAAGGTAAACTGGAATCATTAATAATTTTTCTTTTCTTTTTATTTGGTGGTCCTGGGGATGGAACTCAGGACCTTGCACTTGCTATAATTTTGACAGACGTTAATCTGGCACAGGTTTTTCTGTGAGTAAGCCTTGTAATGGTGAACATGTCCAAATTGTTTAGTTTACTCTCAAAGTAATCAAAGTCTCCCAGTGTTTCTTACATGGAGACCTGAGAGCTACACGAAGCTTAAGCTGGAAATGCCTCTTAAGCACGTACAACAATGGACAGAAGAGTCTTGCTAGAAGCTGTGTTGCAACCTACAAGTAGACTTCGCATTAACTATTTTAGTTACTGAAATGTAAAGGATGTTTATGAAATTAGTTGTAAAGAAACTTGGCTGCAATAATCTGACCCCAGGAATGAAAACAAGGAGAAAAGGGTGGTGGCAGGAGACCTCTCAGGGCCTGAGGGTGACAGACCAGAGAAGAGGGGTGCTCTGTGGGACAGAGCTCTTCTCCTGTACCTCACCCTGACTCGCCACTCAGACTACAGACAGAGCACAGCTTCCTTGGGGCGCAGCCACAGCCTCAGCCTGGAGGACCATGCATGGCTTGTCTCCCCATCTTTCATCTTTACATGGCATTTGGCACATACGAAGTGCTCTCTGATTGTACACTAGGACTAGAAGGGACATCACTTGTCCTTTGACAAACACACACACACACACACACACACACACACACACACACACTCCAATGCACAAAATTCCCGTCTTTCTGTTTGGCTTGGGATTCTGCCCTCCAGTGTGTCCTTGAAGGATAGTTTTGTGACAAAATGTGATTTTCCTTATTCTTCATTTTTACGTGATCAGCTCTTTATAACTAATTAATGTATGAGCCCTATCCACTTCCCCAAGTCTCTCTCTTTCGTACCCTTTCAGGAATCCTGGTTAAATAGTAGCTTGAAATTTTAACCCAGCAGTTAATTCCTCCCCTCTTCAGGGTCCCACATCTCTCCTGCTGTTTTGCTGAGCTGTGACCCTGGGTGCAGGGTGGAGAAGGAGGCCTTACCTAGTGCTGTGCAGTTACTGTCAGATTCTCCTGGGATGCAGGACGGAATCACAGTTGTGCTGAGCGCCGATCGCAGAAGATGAAAACCTAATTATGGAGGAAAATCACATATAGAATTCTTCTTTCAAGGAAAGCACCTTTGATCAATATCCAACTGTATTACTTATAGAAGTATTTTGCTTTAAGGATGTGATTCATAAAAACCAGAAGTGAAAATAATTCATGAAGATATGCACATAACTGAAAGTAAATGAAGCCCCAGTTCTTCTGTCCAAGGGGGAAGCCACAGCATTGCATTTGTAGTTACAGACATCACCTGCCTTAAAAATCTCATGGTAACTCTTTCCAAGATCAATTCTGAAGTCCTATTTCCAGAGCTTAGCAAAGAACCCCCACTGCTTTACTCCATCATGTGCTTGGGCTAGCGCTCAGTTACAGACCCATCACAGATTTTGAATAAAATGAGGCTCCACTTACGGTGACAACAAACTAGGAAGCTTGATTTGAGGTTCATTCATTGTTTGAGAAGCGCCTAAGTCACTCCTCACACCATGGTGCTCATGAAAGCAGACTTTCACTGATACAACATAATCTAGGTTCAGTCAGAACAGAGTTGTCCCTTCTTATCTGTGGAAAATTGATTCCCAAAACGCCAATAGGTGCTTAAAACCTACGAATGCTCCAATTCCTTGCCTGAAATGGCTTAGTATGTGTACGTAACCAAGCACATCTTCCCAGACACTTCAACTCATCTCTAGTTTACTTACAATTCTTGATACAATGGGAATGCTAGGATACTAGGGAGCCTATTTTTAGGGAGCAATGACCACAAAAGTTCCAACATGTTCTATATGGACACCATGTTTTAAACGTGTTTGAACCCCTGTAGAGACAGGGCCAGCTCTCTGACTGGCATGACACTGGCAGGATGCATGCCAGCTGCATCCCGCCATGCCCCGGCACCACCTCCTGTTGCCCAGGAAGAGCCTGAACTAGCTTTCTCTGTGTCTCCAGTGAGAGGATCAGCACTGGAAAACAGACACCAAAGTGAGCAAAGAGCACAGAGAGGGTGGTAAGAAGAGCCGCTTGTGCACACTGCTTGAAGGCCCTCAGCCTAGGCACTCCTGCTCAGGCCTCCACCTTCAAGCCCAGGCTCCAGGAGGAGGAGGGGTGCGGTACTAACATGCGGGGAGGACTGAGAGCCAGCACCTGTACTGAGTACCGGCAGGGCTCCAGTCCTCTGGCCCGCACCATCTCATTCCATCTCCCAGTGCCTCTCTGAGGAGGAGGCTGTCATTACCCCCACTGGCTCTAAGGAAGATGAACAGCAAAAGTTGAAATGACGCCCCCAAGAGCTGCTGTTGCTAACTGGGCCAGGAGCTGGAAATGGTGATAAGTCAGGTAAGGTGAAGGTCACACAGGAAAGAGGGAATGGAAGAGTGAATTGACCCCCATAGGGGTGGGAAGGAGCAGCCACCCAGTGAGAAAGCTCAAGCGGTTTCATTTTGGACACATTAGTTAAGCAATCCAAGCCTCAATTTTCCCTATCTTACAAAGTATGGGGGAGTTAGAGATAAAATAATGTTTTTCTGGACACCGGACAGGAGAGTTTCCATGCATGAACTCACAAAGGCAACGTCTGGCTAGGTGAGTTAGCAGGATATGGCAGTGCTGCCCTCTACTGGTGTATGAAAAAAAATTGGTCTTTTTTTTCTGGTATGGAAAGGGAACTTAGGGCCTTGTGCTTGCCAGGCAGGCGCTTATGCCACTGAGCTGTCTTCCCAGCTCCAGGTTGGTCTTTTCAAAGGATAATTCAATCCATGTAAGGCAGGGATCCGAATTTTATTTTCTTTATTATAGGAGACATATTTATTAAGAAAACTGTGAATTCTTTGTGTCCTAAAAACCAAGTTACCGAATTTAAAAAATAATAATAACCAAGTTATAGGACCATCATCACCACTATAGTTTATATTTTCATATTTCAAACTTGACACAGTAACCTTGACACAAGGTCCTTACAGCCCCAAATAAACTCAGAGCATATAAATTATTTTGCTTAGTAAATTTTTTTTTTTTTTTTTTTCGGAACCAGGGATTGAACTCAGGCCCTTCGCTTGCCAGGGAAGCGCTTATTCCACTGAGCCATCTCCCAGCCCCTTAGAGCATATAAATTAAATATCTGATATGGCAGCACTTATCTAGTGACTACAAAAGATGAGTGTTGAAAATCCAGCATTGAATTCCTTACCCTTCCAATTATTTGAAAATATTTTCAAGTATCCTTGAGAGCTGTAGAGCTATCATTTTATCCATTCCAAGTCCCTTCTGCATTGTGAATGCTGATTCAATAGCCTTTATAGCCCACACCCAAGGTCATTTCTTAAATGATTTCTAGAAAGCTAAAGTTTAGATTTGATCATCAATTAAAGGGTTTAAAACTATTTTCCACATCATCTGTATGACTTTGCCCTGTACTTCATTGAAGAATTAAATCCTTTAACTTGGTTGCCTCAGTATGCCCTGGCCTTCTAGCTGCTCCTGTGTTGGTCTTTGACTGCCATCCCTCCAGGCTTCTCGCCCTAAGGAGACGTTCATCCCCAGATCTCCCTGGAGCAGAGCACAGCAGAGAAAGGCGCACTTTGCAAGCAGGATTTGGGTCTCTCCTTTGCAGGAAGCCAGGCAGCCAGGCCTGCTTGGAGCTGCTTACATCCACCTGCGAGGGCTATGGACCGCTGCCCCCTGTCTTCAGGTGTTGCTTCTCGGCCTTTTCCCTTTCTTCTCTCCCTTAGCTGCTAGTGTTTCCACAGCGAGAGACTTTGTTCCGGTTGCTGAGGCAACAGGTGAACTGTGTGTCTTTGTTAAGGAAAGAATGCTCAGCCCAGGGTGTGCCTCTGTGGAAACTGGGCTTCCCTGACCTGGGACCTGCCCTGGACACAGTCCACCACTTGAGACAGTTTCTGCGAGACTTGCTGCGTAAGTCCAATAGCAGGGTATTTCCCAGGTGAAATTGTAAACAATTCCAAATTCCCTTTTCATATAAAATGTGGGATTACCTCAGCCTAATCCTAAATGCGGCCAGTGAAACAGCACAGTTGGTTTAAATCATGTTCAAAAGAACAGCCCTCCTGCTTCAGAACAGTGGCTTCCCAGTGTCGCTGTGCTTTGGCCCCTGTGCCAAGCTCTTGCCAACCTGAATAGAGGGCTGAGCAGAGGTGACCTGTAGACTGAAATCTCCAGCCACTGAGGGCT
Organism: Octodon degus; assembly: GCF_000260255.1. Classification (NCBI taxonomy): domain Eukaryota; kingdom Metazoa; phylum Chordata; class Mammalia; order Rodentia; family Octodontidae; genus Octodon; species Octodon degus. The sequence continues at coordinate 1,016,023 of NW_004524604.1, read as the reverse complement.
ATGAAAGCCACCGTCCAACACCCTTGGAATCATTGTTTTTAAATCCTAGGAGGAAGGAATAAATGCTACATTCTTGCTCATGTAATTCTTGAGTATTAAATTTTTCATTATTTTAGTGTTCTTTGCATGGAATAATCTCTCTGTGACTCAGTTGAAAATATTATATTTGAGTTTTTGATTCTGTACAGTGGATCATTGCTAAAAAATTATTCACTGTGCCATTGAAGATTTTGAATGGTGTCTCGGACAAAAAAGCAGTCTGGTTACAAGTTTTACCTTCGTGGCCAAGTCATAGAGGAACGGAGAAACTCCAAGCAAGGGGCTACACCAGCAGCCACAGCTCAAGCGGCAGCTTGGGTTTCTATTTCAATTCAGACAAAAGTATCCAAAGCCCTTGGCTGTGGTCTCTGTCACGCGAGCCCACGGGGTTGCAGGAATGCAGCCCTCACCCATTGCCTCTACCTTCCCCTGGGGAGGCCGCAGCTCAGGGAAATCTCATTGTGCCAGCAGGAAGTGGAGCCACTGACTCACAGGATGCAAATTGCCTCTTCCCTATGAGTCAGGTGAACCTCACCTTGCCCTGTGTATGGGAGAGGTTGGGCACCAGCCCCAGCGTGGGGAGAACACCGAGCGTCCTGTGCCTGGAGCCCTCGGCAGTGATTGCCCGATACTGCAGCCAGGCGCAAGGCTGGACATGGGGATTGTGCTTCTCATTGCGCATGGTTCCTTGGGGGCACTAAGGGGTTTATGTAGGACACAGACTAGAGGAGGCTGTGATTTGGCAGCTGGCCGTCCAAGCCAAGACAGCAGCTCAAGCTGGCCTCGGCTGTGCAGACCTGTGTAATGCCAGTACTCAGAAGGCTGAGGCAGGAGGCTCACCGCACAAGCTAGTCGGAACTACTTGGAAAACCAAATACGAAAACAAACTGAGTTTAGCTGAAATTCTAGAGATCCAGTGATTTCTCTGGAAAGCAGTCAAGCAAATAAAAATGATCCAGGATAGGCTGGCGAGATAGCTCAGGACTGAGTTCTTGCTCAGGCAAGTGCAGGGACTGTAAACCCTGCCTGTAATCCCAGTGCTGGAGAGGCTGCAAACAGGAGGATCCCTATGAGTCTGAGCTACATGATGAGACCCTATACCAAATACATTTTTAAAATCCTGAATAAAGGGATGTAATAGAATAAACGGTATACAATTTATTTTTCCATTTATATCTTTTCACTATTTTGACCAGAACAGTGAGCTCACAGTGAATCAGCATTTGCCCAACCCAAACAGGTAGCAAAATCTGCTTTGTTCATGTTTTTACTGTGGTACCACGCCAGTCACTTGATTTCTGACCTTCTTCCTCAGCATTCTGTAATTTCAGGGTTTGTCTGTGACATAGGGGTGTGCTAGGTCCTGTGCACTTTTAAGAAATATATATGAAATCACCATTTGGGGGGTTGTTTTAAATTTAATTTCTCGGTTAAGTAATCTTGCTTCACCTTGCTTAATTTTTTTTTTAAACTCTAATCAGATACTGAAAAGCTCCATTGCCAGTACTTTCTAGTATCAGAGAAAATGTATAATTATAAATGTATAGAAAATCAACTTTGTCTTCCACTAACAATCATTCTATTCCTACATTTTTATTGCTAACCTTATAATTAAGCTTCATGAAAAAATAAATGTAAAAACTGTAACTCTTTGAAATTAAAACAATCTGACACCAGAGGCTTCTATAACAAGATTAAAAAGAAGTATTTCTATTAATTTTAAGTTTTACAAGCTGGCCACAAGATCTTCCTTGACAAGAAGTTTTTGATTTACATGCATTAAATTATATTCTAGGATTTTGGTAGTAATTTCTAAACCACACTTCCAAGTTCTCACATATTTTAGTGCTGTTCAAACAAAGGATCAGTGAGTCAAAACATGAGAGTCATCTACTTTACCTAAAACATGGGTGTAAAGACGCTTATCGTGGTTATAACTCTAGTGTTTCCACAATGCAGGAGAATGTGTACCAAAGCTTGAGTTAAGGGTGCATCTTCTAGCATTCTGGGGGTTTTGAAATTTTGTGATTAAGAGTTCTGAAGATGAGGCATGTCTCTCTAAAAGCAGCAGATTTAGCTCCGCCTCAAGATATTTTGACATGGGAGGGGCTTCATTAAAATGATATTCCTGTTTTCTCCACTTGCATCTTGCTTCTTCCCTGTGTCTCTACATGAAGAATTTTCACCCATATTGCACTGCTGCTCCGAAAGAAAAGCTCATGGAGGAGCAGAGTTCAGTCTGTGAGCATTAGTCTTTTCCTTTTTTCTATGATGGTCATGCTGTGGCCTGGAGATAGAATGTTTAATAACATTTTAAGAAGGATATTGATTATTTTGCATTTTCTGTACATGCCTGTTGCCAAACATGAATTTACAAAGGGGATAAAGTTTTAATTAATGAACATAAAAAAGAGGAGAAAGTAAGGACATAGAAGATCACTTTTGCAAGGGTCCAGCTCAGTATTCCTCAGAGAAGCTGCACAGCACAACTCACACACCGGAAGGGACCTTCCTCTGTGAGAACACAGGTGCAGTGAGCACCAGGGAGCAGGACCTCGGGGACACACACAGCAGGCCCACAGGGAGAGAAGGGCTTCTGGACAGCTGGTGGCCAGAACAGGCAAGGAGGACAGCTTGGCTGGCTTTCCTACCTGTGTCCAGTGATTCTTTCTCCACTAAGTCTCTGATGAGCTTTTTCCATGTAGAAGATACTGAACAAGATGCTCTAAGGAAAGCTGGAGGAAACGGGGTGGCTCCTGCCTTCCACAGACCCCATGGAGCAGGAGCCAGAAATGAGAAGATTCATAGACCGTGCTAGTGTCTGGCCTGAGAGCACCACGCAGGGTGGTGCCATGAGTGGAAGACACAGGCAGGACCACAGATCTGTGGTGGTCCTGGGCACTGAGGCATGGAGACATGAAAAGAGAAAGCATAAAGAGCCAGTGTGAGGAACAAATCCATGTGTCACCCAGTGAACATTGGATGCAGATGAGAGGGCTGATGCTGAGGCCTCCCTAAAGGTCCTGGGAGGGAAGTCACCTGAGCAACAGAAGATTCCCTTGACCTAGCAAAAACAGAATGGGTTCTGGGCATGGTGGTGCACACCTGTAATTCCAGCACCTGAGAGGCTGAGGCAGGAGGATTATTCTTGCAAGTCTGAGACCAGCCTGGGCTGCAAAGTGAGCTCACGGTCAGCCTGAATTGCACAGCAAGACCCTGTTCTCAAAAATGACAAATAAAGGATGACTGAAAGAGCAGAATTTGGGCAAATAGGTAGTAGAGAGCAGATGGGAATGGTCAAGGGAAAAGAAAGATTAGGAGAAAATAGGAAGTTCATTGTGAGAGCACAGAAAGTAGAGCCATAAGGGAGTTTGGATGGGACAGTGTCATGACTGGAAAAAGCACTAATAACTGTCATAACCTGGTGCTGTGATCAGAAATAAAAATGTGTGTATGTGTCTGTTCGTGTGTGTGTGTGTGTGTGTGTGTGTGTGTGTGTGTGTGTGTTTTGCTGGGGATCAAACCCAGCACTCCAGTTTAGACAAGCATCTTATCTTATCTATCAGATGGAAGAACACCTGTGTAAGCCACACTAGAATTGCTTTTCTGTTTGCATCCAGTTTACCATTAAAATTATTTATGTTATTTGTCTCAGTCGCTAAAGCATAATTATTAAAGCTGAGGATTATGGATGGCAATAAGTTATGATGACTTAAAATATCACAAGAGATTACTGATTCACAGCCAAGAGCCATGTAGCTAGTCAGGGACATGGGACAATGTCTGGGATGGCTCTGGTTGTCACAGCCGGAGGCTGCCACTGGCTGCCACCTGCTGGGTAGAGGTGAAGCTGAGGCTAACAGCTTGCACCTCAGAAGGCTGGTGATCACAGTAGCAACCAGCCCACGGGAAGGCTCGAAGACCCTGCACAGATGCTCAGCTCTAGGTCCCATGCAGGAGTTCACTTACACCTCTGGATCAAGTTTGCTGGTGTCTGAGAACCGAGACCAGGGAGTGCAGCGGGCGGGAGGTGGGGGAGATCATTAGGTGAGCAGAAGTTGCTCTCATTTCTAAAACAGTACTCTTGCCATCAGTCATTCATATCAGGACCTATTTCTTGCTCTCTGCTTCCCACATCCTTACACACACACACACACACACACACACACACACACACACACATTTGGTCAGTAAGTCACAGAATATAGACTCTAATAAGAAATTATCTTTTCTGAGTAAATATAAAATCATCTCGAGACTCCCAGTTAATGAAATCATTGCTCTAACCTGGAATGCCACTGAACCTTTATCTGTACTGTGGGAGACTCCCAGGCTTCCATAAATGGTGTCACCAGAGACACCGCATGTCTCCCTCCTGCCTCTTCCACAGGTCAAGGGTGGGCACAGACTGGCAGCCTTCCTGGGTCTCTGGCAGGGCCTGTGGTGTGGAGGTCGCAGCCCCATGACCACACTGCCTACACGGCCGATGCCCCAAAAGACTGCAGACAGGAACCCACATCTTCATTTATGATATCTTGGAAGACAATATTTTCTTGACATTTGCATCTCTTCACAGGAAAAAGAAGATTATATTGTAATGTGACTAGAAAACATTCAAGTTCATTTTTTTCCAGGGTGACACTCTGAATACTGACTTCTTACAGACAGGAAATGAGTCTAGTTCGTTTCTCACTGCTGGTAGGGATGGGTTGTCAGTTTTAACTAGCTGCCTTAGCAACACTATGTTCAGTTTATAACTATTGAGCAAGATCCAAGGAATAAAGAAAACACGAGGTATCCTTTTCCTTGATGGCTTTCCTTAACATACCCTTGAGAAATACAAAAATCATGGCCCTAGCCAATGGACTTCAATGATTGTTTCATAAAGTCATATTCAAGAGCTATGTTGATAAAAATTATGATGGCGAGAAAAGAAGCTCAGCAAAAGAGGAGGGAGGGGAGGCACAGTCTATGCCTGGTTCTGTAAGAAGGGCAAGGAGCCCCTGTCAGGTCTCACACTGCCTGGGCTGCCGCTCTGGACCAGACCGCTCTGGACCAGACCGGAGCCTTAGCACCTGTGGCTTGCCTTTGCTCCCAGCCCTGACACCCTGCTGCCTTGCCTCACACATTCCTAAACGCTGACCTTGACCTTTCCCTCTTGACTCCTTCCAGGTTCTGCCTCTGTCCAAGGTGGGGTAAGTGCTCCTGCTTGGTGTGTTATTTAGGGAGTCTGTGGTTGGTGTGGAATGCACCTCACTCGGCACGGCCTGCACACAGCAGGCACCACCTTGTGGTGGGGTGGTGGCTACAAGCTGACTCCCTGTGTGGGGATGGAGGCCCAGGTCTGGACATGATCCCCCATCTCAGGAGCCCACATGGAGCAACTATGTGGAGAGCTGAGTCCTGCCCGGATTTACCCCCTAGGCTTGCAGAAGCCCAGGTAGTTCACAAACTGCCATGATCAACACTGGAGGCAAAGCCAGCACTTCCAGTTCTGGCCTCACACCTCTCAGAACTTTGGAAAGCAAGGCCCTCTCAGCTTCTACCTTCCCCTATACTGAGGTCGGCCCAGACAGTGCAGGGGCCATCATTCTGAGCCGGCCCAAACCCTGTACCCTGCTAAGGAGAATGTCGGAGTTTGGGTCAAGGTCAAGGTCTCTGTAATAGAACTTCAGAACTCAAGATGAAAATATGCTCTCTGAAGCTATAGTTCATGCAATTTAAGTTCGCTTAAATTGAATTTATAATTAGTTGAGTGGGATGCACCCTAAACTTTATATAACCACAAATTTATCGATGTTGTGATAGTGTTAGCGGTAAACTAAAAATACAGTACCTATAAGCAGACTGTTAATTCAGTAAAGGCTCAGTATCAGGTTGCTGATTTTAAAATGCTCTGCCTTACCCTGCTGACATTGTTTTGGAGGAAGCAATCAGTCACTTAGTGCTAGAACTAAGGAAAAAAAAAAAAAAAAAAGAACAAGCATCCAAGCAAATATAAACAAAATTGCCATGAAAGTATCTTTGATAATAATTGTTAGGAAAGGTTCCATCTCTCCTGACTGTCAAAGACTACACTTATTTGCTTCTGTATCTTTTCTGCAATTCTTCACTTTAAAATGTCAGGGCAAAAAAAAAAAAAAAAATGTCAGGGCTAATATTCATAGCACATCAATTCATAAAACGTGGCCTGCTCTGTTGGCTTCTTGCATACCAGGGAAAATATTGACAATAAGACCTTGCCTGAAAGAGCCACTAAAAAGAAACTTCATAAATTTCTCAAAAAAAAAAAAAAGAAAGAAAGAAAGAAAGAAAGAAAGAAAGAAAGAAAGAAAGAAAATATGCTCTCTGATCTGGAATGATCTCGAAACTAGAAGGGTAATTACACTTGAAAACTAGAGATGGCTCAGGAAAATGTGCTCTACCATGGAGAATACCTCCCTCTTATTTATGCGCAGGAAGCCAAAGCCAGATTTGTAAAAAACCCAGGTGAGAACTCCCAGCCTGCCAGTCCTCATCCTGGTAGCTTAGGATCCATTTCCCAATTTATAAAACAAGACAGCAATATCACATTTATGAAATATGTAAGCAATCAAATGACTGTGGCCTCATATGGCAGTTTAAATCTGCATGCAGCAAGGGCTAAGAGGAACTTTCTCCTCATAACTATGTGGATGAAATTCCATAAATTCCACAAAAGGTAATAAGACATATACTGAAATCCAAAATAAATTTCTGAAAAA
>NW_004524604.1:997081-1008521 GCF_000260255.1 Octodon degus | reverse complement strand
AGCTGCAACTGCTTTCCTGTGGCAGAGAAACATCTGAACAGACTGGGAAAACAGAAACTGACCCAGCGCACTTAGGAATGGGCTGGGCGACTGATGAAATCGGTGAGCTGTAATTAAATAATGCAATCAAGGAGCTAAGCACTTTCATGACAACAAAACATAACGTGGCCCTGGCTGGCAGGGCAATGCTGTCCCCAGGCCACGGGGCCTTGCCGGCGTCCTCGCAGGTGCCATGGGCCCTGCAGTGCCAAGTGGGGACAGCGGTCAGCCGGCAGTTTGAGGACAAAGTCTCCCCTTCGGTTACGGGTTTCTCTTTCTCACTCTTCTTAATCCACCTCAGAGCAAACCACCGAGCGCCACAGACTTTCTCAAACCTTCTGCAGGTCTTTCCTGCCTCAGCCTCACCAAGAACCTCATCTCAGGTCCGAGTCGAGATGCAGCCGCCCAAGCTGCTGCAGGGCACAGCGTCCCTGCTACCCGCTGCAGAGACCCCTGGTGGCCACAGCTGCAGCGGGAAATCGCCTGGGAAGCGGGATTCCCTGACTGGAGTAGCTAGCAGCACGAACACATTGACGCACACACAACGCCGGCTCCCTGCAGCCTGAGGAACTCCGGGCGCTGATTTCCTTCGTAACCCGAGAGGCACGGAAGAGTACGCGACCAACGAGCTCCTGCTTCGTGGTTCCAGAACTAACCCGCGGGGCCGGGTGAGGCACACGGATTCTCCGTGCCCAGAGAGCCTGAAACCGTGCTTCTCACAAGGGTCCCACCCTCGGTCCCACCCTCCGCACCACCGAGAAGGAGCCGAGCGCCAGCACCAGTCCCGCCTTGGCCCTGGGGTTTCCAGATCTGGCAGACATTCAGAAGAAAAAAGCAACAGTTTTCAAGTTTATTTCGCTCAACAGGAAGCCGTATTAATGCAGCATGACATAAACACCAGTCATCAGTTCAGCCCGGGGAGGTGTTTGCATCTTCGCTCCCCTTGCGCCCGCAGCCCCCTGCAGGGAAAGACAACTCAGAGAGACATCTTTGGCTGGCGCGTTGACTCTGGACAGCTCCGCACATGTCTCGGGACACATGCCCAGGTAGTGCTGTCTCCTCTACTGCGGAGGGGGCTGTGAGGCTTACCCAGGCAAAGCAGCAGCGCCCGGGCCGGGCCCGCGGGAAACGTCTCCATCCTGCTAGGTGCGGCGGCGGGTGGCGAAGCGCAGGAGTTCAGGCTGCGCTCTGCGCAAGCAGACGCCCAGGAGAGGCGCTGAGCTGCGGCGGAGCCTGGGGCCACGCGTTTGCGGAGTCCCTCTAACACCGGGGCTACCAGGCAAGTGAGTCCCACTGCCCCGCTCCACGACCTATATAAGTCTGGGGAGGGGCCTAGGATGGGTTCAAAGTGCCCGGAGTTTCATAACCTCAGCCCCCGGGAGGAGTGGCAGGCAGGGACTGTCCGGATGTCCTCCTCCCTGTCCAGGCACCTAAGAGCAGTGTCTGAGGAATGCAAACATGTCCTCCTGGATCGCGGCTCCTCCCCAAACTTTTCCATCGTGGCCTCGACCTCCACGGGATGAAGTGGGCGCGGGGACAGAGGGCCATGGCCTCCGGGATCATCACCCCAAGCCGTGGGCGGCCGGGGTTGCCAGGGTGACAGGCGTCATTGAGTGGTCCTCTCCCGGCCTGGAGAACTGTGGTGTGCGTCATGGAGGGCCCCAGTCTCGTCCATCAGCTGTCTGTTTTGAGTGGACTCACACCCGGCACACACACACACACACACACACACACACACACACACACACACCCTGCCCCTCAGAACCTCAGCGTGCGTCCAGCGCCCTTCACCCTTCACATCCTGGAAATCTCTGGGAGCCCAGGCTGTGTCCCTTTCCAGTTCGATGGGAGCTCCCTGGCCTGGTCCAGCTTCCAGGGTCCACCCAGGACTGTGCTTCCTTAGATCCAGTGGGATGCCTTGTGGTCCCAAGGCCTGGCGGTGGCACTCCTGTCCCGGTGGCGAAGCTGCAATCCAGGCTTGGGACCCCTCTGTCTGGCAGCACTCCCTGCATGCAGCCCTGCCTCCCTTTGCCCTGAGCCCCTGACTTTCTACTTTCTCTCTTGGATAGGCTGCTGGCTGAGCCCATTCAGCGGTCAGACAGACTGGGGTAGAAAATGGAATCTGATGGAAGTTAACTTTTGCCTTCTATTTCTGATTGTTCTTAGAAACTAAAATCGTTGTTATTATTTGGATTTCCTCTCTTATCCCAAGGATTTTTGATACCAGAACCATCCGGTTTGAACAGTTTGACATTGCGTGCTCATCTATTCCTGTAAGTTTCCCACTGCATGGGAACCGCGGCGAGGTCCCTGGTCTCTCTAGTCCATTGCAGTGTAAGCCAAGGGTGACAACAGCTGGGCAGACACTCAAAGGTGAGAGGAGCCTGGAGTAGTGGGTGCTGGGCAGGTGAGGCTCCCAGTGCGACCCTCCATCTGCCAAGGAGCAGGAAGCCAGGCCTTGCTTTCCTCTCTGCGGCATAAGGGATGGAGCTGAGAAAGCTGTCACTGGCTGGGTTAGGGTTTCAGGGAGCACGGGGGGGGGGGGGGGGGGGCACAAGTTTGATAAATTAGAGACAGGGGTCCCTGGGGCCAAAATGGCTTTTGCCCTACGGATTGGGTCTGGGAGGGAAAGCAGAGTCTAAAGGAATGAGGTCAGCCAGCAATGGCTCCTCACCCTGTCCATGACCCTCTGGCTGGGAAGGAGTGGCAGGAAGAAGTGCTGGGAGCCTCTGTCTAAGCCAGGGCTGCCCCTGCCCAGGACAGGGCGGGGTGGGGTCGCCCGATGACAGCTGGCAGCCAGCTCCGGCTATGCGTGGCATGGAGATGTGGGGAGGGCTTCTCCACTTTGGGGCTGCCCAGGGCGAGTACCAGCTACCATCATGGTGAAAAAATCCCTGCGCTCCTCTCGAAATTTTCCACCGCTCTTCAAAGAGCCAATTTTACACAATGTGAAGAAACCTCTCCTTTATGGGCTCGATGTTTACTCAATTTTTGAGCCATTGCTTTCCAAGAGTGACTGCACCATGACACATCGGGGAAGATTTGCTCTGCCTCCGCAAAATAGTACTGTAGCCTTTTTAAAAAAAATTAATTGAGAACAATTTTCATTAATCGTTCATTTAAATACATGTATACATAGCATGAAGCACAATCATATTTCCCCTTAAAGGCACAAAACCTATTTGAAGACAGAACAGTTCAGGAGAAAAATAATCAAGTCATGTAGAATTTTCCAGCTAAGAAATGACTGCAAGCCAAATCAGCCATTTTCTCCTTTCAAAGAGGTTACTAAACCTAAATACCAGCACAGACTAAGTACACATGTATAATACTGCTTCTACATGGTACCGGCCTCTCCTGTGATCGGCAAAATGTATTCGCTGTAAGTTGGTACTGAGTGCATGGTGGCTCTGTCTGGATTGTTCTAGGGCATTGCACATTCCAGATACACAAGGAGCCATCAGGACTGTTGTGGGGAGGCAGTAACATCACCTTCTGCGTGGAAAAAGGCTTCCTCAGAACTCAACTGAATCCCTGAGGCCCAACCTGCCCAGGAACTGCCCCAGACGAGCACTTGTGAAGCCTAGAATCTATGAGATTTCTGCTTTTCCAATTGACAACCTAAGCAGGATTGGTAGCAATGAGCATACCATTAGTGAGTTTTTACATAATACAAAATATTTAAGTCCTTTATTCATTAGTCCTTGAGAGGACCACAGAGATATCCCAGGATTGAGCTGCTTTTCACAGTGGGCAGGAGGGTGGCTGAGTATACTTGAGTGCACACACAGACATTTACACACCTGTACATAAATGCATGTGTGTGAGCACACATGTACACACACACAAGGAGAGATTAAAGCCCCAAAAAATAGGAAATAGGAAGGCTTCAGCACATATTATTTAATTTAATATTGAAACTATGAGACCTTGAACAAGAATTATCTTCTGTCAAATGCTACTTCTTGAAAAAATTTGGATGTATTATAAATTTATCCTCCTGTATTCCAGGTGGGACCTTCATAGCAAGTTCCATTTGAAGAAAATACTAAAGGCCTTTTATGGTATGGGGAATTAAAGTTCTAAGACAAAATGAATTTCCAAGCAAATTTTTGCACCGTATATTTCCCTATAATCTTTTTAGGACAGTGACTTTTGTTGTGCTAAACAAAATCAGCTAGTTATTAAATTTCTCTATAATAACATTCTTATATAGATATATGAGTACCAAGAAGTTTTTTTTCTTGTTTCTTTCCTTCATTTTTTAAAAATGTATTTAGTACAGGATCTATAGGGTCTCACTATACAGATCGGACTCATAGTGATTCTCCTGTTTTCAGCCTCCCAAGTGCTGGGATTACAGGCATGCACCACCACATCCAGTCTCAGTTGCTGTCTCAGCACGCCCCAGGGACCAGGCCAGCACAGCATGGAGGGTATCAAACCCCAGCTGCTGAACCTGCCTAAGCAAGCACTTCAGTCTGCTGAGCTAGCTGGCCGGCCCTTTCCTTCCTTGTTTTTTCTTCTTCTTGTGTGTGTGTGCTTCTGGGGATTGAATCCGGGGTCTCAAGCATGCCTGGCAGTTACTCTACCACCCAGATACATTTCCCACCCCTTTTAAATCTGTATTACAACACAAGATCTTGCTAACTTGCCCTAGCTGTCCTCAAACTTAATGATCCTTCTGTTCCAATCACCCAAGTAGCTTGTATTGTAGGTACAGGTCACCTTGCCTGTCTCGCAGAGAACTTGTGCTCTGCACCCAAAGAACTTCTGATCCAGTCAGAAACAAAGTAAGGAAAGAGAACAAGTACATGCTGAATGCAGTGATGCTCTTAGTTAGTTAAGTAATCTCTGTTACAGGTTTAGAAAAAGAAAATCATTTCCCCTCAAACTAAGCCATTCTTTAATTGGTTTAGAACCCTAAAAAAATTATTCTTTGTTTCAATATATAAATGAAGAAAATAAGAACTGAGAAAGTCCAAAAGCTCACTGGCAAAGAAAAAAAAAGTCCATTGAGCAGTAAATTTTATTTTGTCGTTGATTAACCTGATAATTTGAAAGATTTTTCTTAAAGAGAATTCTACCATTTAATAACTCACATCCACTTGCAGATCGAGGGCAGGCTGAGTGGCTGACTCAGGAAATGAGTGGATTTATTACAAACAATGTGCTCTACCTGGTATTTCTTTTAGATCCAGAACTGCGGGTGGAAAGAAACACAATGCGGCTGGGCTTAGTGCTGCCTTCATGCTTCCCGTGAGTTGTGCCCTAGTAACAGAAGGACCTCCCTCTGCACAAGCCCACACAGCCACAATTACACACGCAGAGATGATGAATTAGGAATGCGGCTTTGCCTATTTAAGGGTTGCCGGTCCACGTGACACTACACCTACGAGGGAGCTTTCTTTTTCTATTTTGGCTGCCAATTTTTTAAATGTTGCATTAGTCGGCATGTGCAGTACAGCAGGACGACATGCCCCGTTGAGAGTTGGGGCATGCGCACCCCACACCTTCATTCCTCTTCCATCCCCTATCCCCCCCCGTACCCCACATCCTTCCACCGCCTGTCTTTCTCTCCCTGAGAAAGATCTGTCCCCCTATGTCCTACTGTCTTTTGTTCTGGTCTTCACTGATTATTTGTGTTTCTCATATACGGAAAAATAGGATACTAACTTTCACCATGCGATTCACTACGCTGGCTTTCAACAAACAAGTTCTGTCTCATTCAACACACACAAGCCATTTAAAGGAATGTATTTAATGTTAAAGACTTTCCATTTTAGTGTTAAATCATTGCAGGGAGATTTATGTACAGTTACAGGTATTTAAGATTGATGTTCTCTCCAGTGTAGAAAACAGTCTGTGTGACAGGTACCAAAGCATGGATCTTTCTAGGCTTCCTATAACTTCAGAGATAATTGAATTATTGTCTGTTTTTAAGTATCGATAAACAGGGTCGAGGGCTACCTAATTTATACATGTCGTAGAGGTAAAACATCTATAAAATAAGTAGAATGTCACAAAAATGTCAGGAATACTTTTAATGATTGATTTCTTTTTTCACTGTTTAGCCCTAGCAATGGCAGGGAAAGCACTGCCAGAGAAGGAAATAAAATAGCTATTATAGCTTTTATTACTGGCATTCTGTGTTTAACTTAGAAAGTAGATCCTAGTAAAAGTCCACATCAACAAGATCATACTCTATCATATAGTGCATTGTACTTTGTAAGCAAGGATGTGTGCACATGGGTAATATTTTATTACATGACTACAGGCACCCTCGTCCTCACCATTTGAACCATTTTGAACCATTGCTGAATACAAAATCATTTGATCAGCTTTAGAAAAAAAAAACTAAGGCCTGGGCCCTGCAATCCAGAGATTCTGACTCATTTTGTCTGAGAAGGGTCCCAAATACTATACTGTAAATGTATTTTTACAAATGGAGAGCTAAATGTTTTAACTAAAATGTGAGAAGAGAGATTATAATGCACGTTTTCGTTCTCTTTGGGTCATACTAGTGACCTTTTGCACAGGTCATCTAACTTCTCTGGTCCATGCTCTTCTCAGAGGACACAGCTGGATGCTGGTCTCTGCTGCTGCCAGCTGCCACCATTTGAAGCTGCCTATCCCTGACATTGTTGAGAGACTTTTCCAGGTGCTGGTCCCTAGAGCTCTTCAAGATTAATGTTTACTGTGCATCCTTTTAAGACATACTTTGTCAACATAAGAATCCTGCACAGATGCATAGGGCTTTCTCAGCCCAGCTTGAATAAATCACTAGCAGATTTACAGGACCACCAGAGCAAGTTTTAACAGGACCTGTGCAGCACCTTGCCAGTACACTAGAGCAGACCCTTGGAGACTAATTGAAATGTAAGGGGAAAGCTGCTTATGTAATAACTGCGGGCCTGTGGTTGTCCAAGTGCAGGCTTGTGATTGGCCCATGCAGTTTCTAGCATCCAGGCCAGCCTAGCTGTCATGGAGCTGTTCAAGAGACAATTGCCATATCTCTGTGAAAAATGGCAGGGCTTAGTTCAGCGGACTATGCACCTTTTAGGCAAGCGCAGGGACCCGAGTTCAATCCCCAGCTCCACAGCCGGACATTAAAACCAGGCATGGTGGTACACACCTGTAATCCCAATACTGGGGAGGCTGAAAACAGGAGGACCATCACAAGTCTGAGCTGTGTAGTGAGACCCTGAACCAAATGCATAAAAAATAAAAATAAAATAAAATCACAGAGCTAACATTAGAAGGTCTTAAGCAGGCCGAGCTGTGTTCATCACAGCCTATTGATCTTTGGAGAGGTTGGAGACATTAACAGTGGGCCCTCCCTCTCCGATTTTAGTCCACTGGAGATGTTTCTCCAATGCTTCTTTAATGTCTGGCACCTTGGGCACCTAGCATGGGTATCATGGCTCATGGCTACACCTCCTGCTGGAGGGGCCCAGATTAGCTTAAAGCCGCCTGAGGGATGATAGGCAGACACTGAGAGACAAATTGTAGCAGTCCACCCATTCTGGGAAGGAGTGAGGGAGCAAAGGGAACTGGGGGGGTGGGGCACGTGTGTGACAGGTGATTGCCATTGGCCACACCATGCCCCTCCTGCCTATAGGAAAGGGGGCATCAGGTGCTTATGTGTCTCAGGCCCAATACTTAGTCTAGATGACTGGCTGTGTGTGGACCTGAGAAACTTATGTTGTCCAGGCAGCCGCAGTGTTCTGAAAGAAATGACTGTAGATTGTTCTTCTCTTTAAAGCTGCCTCTTGGGTTTATCTGCTTGTGAACCTGCAGTATCCACTGATGAACCTTTTCTGTTCTTTAAGATATCTACTTGCTGAAGTCCCTGGAAGCTTAGGGAAATGTTTGGTCCCTCCAGAATCTCAGGTCAATAACATATCCGCAAGGATCCCTGAATCAAGCAGCCCAAGGGCACAGCAGGACCGGTATGGCTTTGGATGTCAGAGAGTAAAGTTCAAGAGTGAAGCGTAGATGCTGTGTAACATTTCTACTTTGTGATTTTTGAATTAAAAGTATTGATACTGTATTTCCAGTTGATTGATACTTTTATTTATGTGTTATACTGATCAGCTCTCAAAATAATCTCAATTGAAATATTGCTTCTGAAAGGTTTGTCAATCTTCCCAGATGCTGAATAATATTCTTTATTATATGCCTATTTCTATCATAGAACTTAGCTCTTCTTCATGCATATTCTTCTTTGCCTCTGCTACTGAAGAGTAAGCTCTCAGAGGAATCACATGAACATGTTCTACATTCATGGTACTATAGGGAAAGACACCTTCTAGGCAGGGAAAAGATAGGCCTGATTAAAAACTAATGGGTAATCTTACTAGAGCAACTTCAGCTTCTACTTAGGGCAATTAGAAAGACAAAGGAGAGAAAAAGCATACCTAAAGAGGCACCCGGTAACACTATTACCATGAGAATTTATCAGGAAGAGGTTTGTTTGTTTGTTTGTTTTTTCTTTGGGGGCAGAACCAGGGATTGAACTCAGGCCCTTGCACTTGCCAGGGAAGCGCTTATTCCACTGAGTCATCTCCCCACCTTGTTTTTGTTTGTTTGTTGTTTTTAAAGAAAGAAAGACAAAAAAACACAAAAAACAAACAAACAAAAAGTTTAAAAGAGGCCGGGGAGATGGCTCAGTGGAATAAGCGCTTCCCTGGCAAGCACAAAGGCCTGAGTTCAATCCCTGGTTCCGCCAAAAAAAAATAAAAAAATTAAAAAAATAAAGAAAGAAAGAAAAACACAGAAATATAAAAGACCAGGAAAACCAGTCCCCTCACCCACCTCTGAGAAAATGCAAAGGAGATAAGGGAGGGGCAGCTAGAGGACTCTTACTTAATGTGTAACACACACACACACACACACCCCTTCACAAGTATGTACATCCTCACTTTAACATCACTATATTATTACCTCAGATACACACATCCCCTTTCTTTAACCATTAAACTCTAAGCTACCTTTCTAAAAGGTTCCTGTTCCACACTCACCCATCACAAAGGGACAGAAGAAAGGTCAAACAGAAAGAATGTAGAGAGAGGTGCTGGGTTTAGAATCACAGGCAGCCAGAGAGCCAATTAGATGGTAGCACCTTCCAGGGGCTCACATATGGGAAGGGAAAATCACTAGTCCTAACCTTCAACAAAAGGAGCCAGGGACATCTGGGGGTATTCCTTTCTGACACCTTCTATTCTTCCAAAAGAGTAGCTGTCTAGCTTCTCTTTTTCCATCCATTTCCAAATAAATCGTCTGCCTTTATTTTAAATTCTGCTTCTTTGGTCTGACTGTTGCTGAGTTTCTGATCCCAGTAGGAGCTGGGAGCTATATGACCCAGCAGTACACAGCATGGGATGGCGTGGTGTACACCCCTCCTGAGGACATAGTCAGTACCCAAAATGATGCCAGGCATGTAACAAATGCTCTAAACTATTTGGGGAAGAAGTTAATTGACAACTGTCCCTTGACCTGGAAATCCCCAGATTTTATAATTAATTCTGTGACATATAATAAAAAACATAAATAAAAACTAGTAACTTTGGAGGTTAAAGTACCATTTAAAGAGAGTAAACTGAAAAACATATTTTATAAGTGACTCTAATTCTTAAATCAGAACATATCAAAAGGACTTAAATCATAGTGGTTTCTTCTATACTTTCAATTTTCGTATATTAACCATCTACCACATTCTTCTTGGTAGTCTCTTAGAAAGCTGTCTCCCTCCTCCTTACCCCCTACAGTGTTCAGTGAAGTGCTTTTGAAATGCTTCGATCGTGTGCAACTATCGACAGCACCATTCTCCTCTGAGTCCTCTTCCCCAGGCCTTGTATTCCAGTACTTCCCTCTCCTCACACCTTTATTCCATGCTGACCGAGTCTCCTCCTCTATGGCCACCTTAATTCACAGCCTCACTGCTCCTTCAGGGCCCGTATCTTGGAAGTGTCTGAACTCCTCATTTCCATGCCAAAGGCTATGCTTCAGGATTGCTCTTCAGACAGAGTCTGCTTCTGCAGTTGCTGTGGACTTCCCTAAGCTAGCAGCAAAATCACTTTCTGTGCCCTCTCCCCTGTTGATTTCCAGATTTTGCTCCTTTTTTCGTTCTACCTTGATTGCCATCATCCTGAATGTTAAGACCCCAAACAGAGTTCAACTTTTGTTTCCCAAACAATTTCACTGAAGAAGCACTAGTTTTGCCGTTGAGTATATTGTTCTATCTTTACAATCCCCATAGTCCTTCACCTCTTTTGTGTGTTTTGTGTTGGAGAGAATGTGTGGTACACTGACAGGGAATAAAGTTTCTCAGCTGCCTGCCCTTGAGCTTCTGTAAGCTTTGGGAAGCTTTCTGATATACGAAGTGAGATGCTGAGCTAGTTGTAGTAAAGGAATGGAGCAAAGTAATTATTACATGAAGTAATAAAGTAGAAAGTTATGAATACTGCTTGGGGCATGTAATTATTCAATCATTTTAGCTTTTTTCCCCTCATTCCTGGTGATCTAAGATTGATTTCTAGGGCCAGGTGTGTAGTTCAGTGGTAGGGGACTCACTTAGAAGGAGCCAAGCTGGCAGCTCAATGTCATGAAAAAAACAAGTTATTTTTTCTCCTCAATGACAGATTCTGAAAGGCCCAGAGGGCTCCTCCTATAGGCACAAAGCAAAGAGGACCCCAAGCAGCACCATCCCCTGTGCTCCTCACAAAGTGGGTCTGATCACATCTGCATATTTATGGCCATGAACATTAATGCAGATGTGATGCTGACGCCTGAAACATACACATCTGCAATGCTATTGAGAAAAGATACAACATCTAACTGAAGGGAGTAACTGTTATTTCCTATTTTCCTACTTTTTGCATTTAAAGCTTTTTGGAAGGGTGGGGGAAGTACTGTAGGTTGAACCCAAGGCCTTTGAAAGGAGTTATATTCTCAGCTTTTATTTTTATTTTGGGGCAGGATTTCATTAAGTTGCCCAGGCTACACTGGAACTTGCAATCCTCCTGTCTCAGCTGCCCAAAGTACATTTGAGGGGTTGGAAAGATGGTTCAGTAGAATAAGCACTTGCCTGGTAAGCACTAGGGCCTGAGTTCAATCCCTGGTTCTGCCAAAAAACCAAAACAAAACAAAATAAAAAACAAGAAAACATATGAACCCAAAGTACATTTAAAATACTTTGCCATGTGCATCTTTGATTTATGAACAACTTAAGAACTATGATAGACAGGCAAAGTTACTCAAAGGCTTGGCTTGAAACTATGACTCTTCATATAAAAAATAGCATGAAACTTGTAGTTAATAAATTATAAGTAAACAAAAATGGACTGTTAAAATGACACCACTGTCTCCTTTATTGTTAACGTGATTCTTTTATTTTTTT
>NW_004524604.1:989129-996981 GCF_000260255.1 Octodon degus | reverse complement strand
TTTTTTTTTTTTTTGTGGAAACCAGGGATTGAACTCAGGCCCTCACACTTGCCAGGCAAGCACTTATTCTACTGAGCCATCTCCCAGCCCCTCAGCTCCTTCATTGATTGGACTGTACAGCAGCTCTGTTAGAACTTCTCTTTTGAACAGAATTCCCCACTATATTTTATTAGAGTTGGAAGTTTGGAATTTCAAAACTTCATTACCCAAATATTATAGATTTTGGGGACCTTTTCTCAGTCCCGTGAAGTAGTGTAAACTCTTCCAGCCTTAACCAAATCCTGAAGTTATTTCCCAACTGTAATGCATTGCATCTCGGGGCACGTGTGCACATACATTGAAAATACGTGCTCCGGAAGCAAGTGTTGAGGTGCACGGTGGCCTTGCAACTTCGTGGGAAAGACAAGATGCAGCTGAGATCGTTAGGACTGATTTAACGATGCACCAGTTGATTACAGTACGCAATTTGGGAAACGAGGAAGAAGCAATAGAGCTTCGGAGCAGCACCAGCTTCTGTGGATGCTGGGTAGCGGGAGGAAGTGGGGGCGGGGCCCAGAGTGCACAGGTGCAGCAGCGCGGGAGGAAGCTGGCTCTGGAAGCTGAGGTGCTCAGGCCTCTCAGGCTCCTTTCTGCTGGGGTTTTGTGCATTTATTTTTTATATTATTTTAATTTTTTTGCATATATGTATACCTAACTCATAAAATGTCACTTGAATCATATCACTTTTAAAAGTTTGATAACTACCTTCATACATGATAATTTCCCTATTTTATAGGTCAAATCTTGCTATGACCAAACCACTACTTCTGAAATGTGTATAAAAATCTACAGAAAAGATTTTCCTGTGAAATATTTTATTTCAAGCAATATCCAAGGCACAAAATTGCAGTGAAATGAAATGAAAGCATTTGTCTGACCCCTTAGGATTTCTTATCATTTTACATCTCTTCAGTGCAGCACTATAATCTTAAAATTAATAATGCAGGCTTTGGTGAATTCAGTTTGATAATTTATAGGATTTCAACCATGAATTCAGAGCTAAGGTTTGCTCAAAATTTTCTCAGAATTCAATGCAACACTTTGAGACTGCTTTTGCTTCTGATAAATGTTGAAAGTTTATTGCCTCAAGATCAGAAAAGTTTATTACTTTGCTCTTTGTGCCTTTTCAGATAAAGAACATTTCATTTTAGTCCAAAGAAAATTGGGTTATCTTAGACATTCCCAGTGTTTTATGACTAAGAATAGATTGTTTCCGGTGAGACGTGGTATTCTAGGCAACAAAGGTAGCATTCCAACTTTGAACTGAGAGGCATGAAGTTTTAGAAAATGATACTTAGGACATCCTATAGTCACATTATTTTAGGTAAGGGAGAAAAGAATACAATTTGTGAAGAGGAAGCAAGATTGGGCAAGACTGAGGGGCAGGAGAGCAGCAGCAAGGGGAGGGAGAGAATTTGTGCAGCTGCTTGTTCCCTGTGGGCCAGACAGGCAGCTGCACCCCCCACGCATCCCTCTCCTGTCCCTCCCAGCATCCTACGGAGTAGGCACAGGAGCCCTGATGTACTCATGAGGGCCTGATGGTTAATGATCACACAAAGTCAGGTATGAATGGGACTGAAGGCCAAGTTATGTTAGATTTCAACCCCCGGTCTGTCCAGTATTGCCAACGCTTCTCAACTGGACAGCACACAAGCCCTTATTGGAGAGGAGCTGTAGATTCTCAGGTCATAACCCTTGACCAGTACAGATCTCTTTTTCTCTGTCTTTCCTGGCTCACCATGTATAAAATTCACTCTCCTCTCAATCCCTACTGTTATGGCAAAGACCATGTGCACTGTATCAACAGCCGGGGCACCCAGGATGTCTCTGAGATAGAAATCAGGGTGTTTCAAAAGTTGGTTGGGGAAGTGAGCATCAGCTGATAACTGCAAGATCCCAGACACACGTGCAGCACAGTCTCTTAAGCCTTGCATTTGGACTTCTCAGGAGAACTACAGCAGGTTTTCGGTATGAAGGCCTGGAGCTGTCTTCAGTCAGAGGCCTGGGATTTGAGCACTGCCTCCCAGGACCTGGATGCACAAGTTCCCACTGTGCCCTTGAGATTTAGACAGCACAAAAGGACACATCAAGGCCAGGAAGGCTTTGCTGTCACAGCTTTCTGATAGCCCCCACTGGGTTTTGCAGACACAGAGTATATTTTTGTTATTTTGCTCTCACCCTCTTTATCTATTTATTCAAACCCACTTTGCTCTGCAGAGCCAGTTTCTCTCTCTCTTTTCATTTTTGCTGTCCTGAATAAACTTAGGCCCTGCTTTTTGTTTGCTTCATTCAATCCTTTGTTGGAGGTGTGAAGAACCTGGACCCCAACTCCAGAAGGAGAGAGGAGCTATACAGAACCAGGTAATGTTTAGCTTGTGAGCCTCATTTAGAAAAAAAAAAAAAAAAAAAAAAAAAACGCTATGTGACAGTACTTCCAAGGATAAGGATGTCATTAATCCATGTTCTCCAGGAATAAAGTTCCCTAAAACCAGAGGCCATTCTCTGACCTAGGGTAAAAGTACCAGTGCCCAGCCCACTCAGTGTGGCTGTGAAAACCAGGCTCCAGCTCTTGTTAACAGGCCAGTCTGATTGTTAGAACAGTGCCTGCTTTGGTTTCTCAATCTAAAGCACCTTCTCATTTTCTCTTACTCTCTAATTCTGCCTAGTAAACCTACCTACCTTGCTCACTAATGCATCTTAAAATTCTTTTTCCTGTGATGAAAGTTGAGGTACCTATTGGGATAGAAGGCACTTTACTTCCAACACATCAGGTGACTTCCCAAACTCACAATTTCTGTCATGAATTGAACAGAACAACTCCTTGCTTACTGGTAACACCAAGGTTGATCTATTATGCATGATTGTGCCACCACACAGGGTCCAAGAAAGTCCCACAAACACATGGCAACCTCAGCCTACCCACCCACCTGGTCGGTTGTAGGGTTGCTGATTTCCTTCCCAGAGAAGAATTTTCAAGAGGCATCCATTAGAGGCATTGAGGTTTGTGCAGCAAAAGTTTAAAGGTACACACTCAGAATAGAGTGTGAGAAGCTAGTAGCTGGGTGAGAAGTTTTTACGTGGTCTGAGGGGTGCCTTCCGTGGGAGAGCTGGGATACGTATTTAATGTCTGCCATGTTGCCCGCTGTAGGCTGGGTTAGAATGTGAGCCACCTGTCTGAACCACATGGGTGAAGTTGAAACAGGCTGGCCACTAGCATTGAGGCAGAATAGAAGACATAAAACTGCAGAAAGCGTAATACACAGTGTGAGGGGCAGAGACCAGGTGAGACTGATACAGGAGAATGAAACTCCCAACCTGAAAAGTACCTGGGCCGAGTTCAAGTTCTCTCTAAAACCAAAGAATGAATTTTTGGAACAAACAGAGCCTAAGAGCAGAATATTTATTGGGGGAAAGAAAGCTGCAGTTCAAGAGAGGGACAGAAAGGGACTCGAGCGAGATACCTCAGGAATCTGTGATTGCTAGGGATTTTTATAGAACAAAACCATGAGATGAGGCGGTCTAAGGTAGAAAACACAGGAACTCACACATGAAGTGGCACAAAATAACGGTCAACCAATAAGACTAGAAGTACAATTGCTCAGGTAAAACTGATGAAATCCAGGGCCAAATGAGAACATGAGTTAGTAGTGAGCAGGCATGAATATAGAGCAGGAGTTCATCCTGTAGCCAGTCGCCCTGGAATTAGTGGCTCTTCCTGGCCTCCTCAAGGTGATGGTCAATTCTGGATGCTTATCGTTAGGGAGGTAAGCATTTGCTCAACCTTTGCTCTCTTAGGTCCGGCCCACAGGGGGAGCATCTGTCTGTCTTACAGTTGCAAGATATCTTGTCTTCTGCACTCTTTTGAGCGCCCAGCCCTGTGTGACTGCCTGTGATATTCCTCTCCAGTGCAACTGTCTACAAGACCACTAGCTTGTGAAAGGCAACATGGCCTAGAATTTATTGTGCCTGGGTGCAGGCAGAAAGAAGGCAAAAAGACAGCATAGAGGGAAGAAAGAGAAGTGGGTCCATTTTCTAAGGTTTGAAAAAAGGCAGGGGACATTTGATGCGAAGATTTTAATAAAGCTCTACAGTCATCACTCTGGCAGTCTTGCACCTCAGTCCTTGAAGCATCTGGTGTAAATTTCCAGGTAGCTCCAGATGGCCAACTTTTTCTCCTTTATGGCATCATGTGCTTGCCAATGGCTCCTCTGATGCTGAGCTGCATCCCCACTATGAACGCTTCTCCTGGTGAGCAGGTTGGACTTGGGCAAGTCAGTCTGATTCAAGCCTCACAGAAAGGAGACACAGAATTGAGATTTTAAAAATTATACATTTATGAAAAAAAAAAAAACCCTGTAGCTTCAGAACACAAGCCTATGTTTTTTTCTTACCCTTTCCTTTCCCAAAACACAGCAACCTAGGCTACAAAGGGTTTGCTCATTCCCTATGTATTTGCAAATTACTCTTTAACCTAAGAATAAACTACATTTTAGGATTTCCCATAGAAGTAGGCCTTGGGACCTTCCTCACTACCGCCCCTCCTTACCCTCCCACTAGACAAAACTATTATGGGATTCCACAGATTCCCTCATCCAAACCACCAGATGACCTCCAGTTTCTTCCCAGAAGATGTTTCATTTCTTTGAGTACCCACACTCCACCCTTGACTGCATCCTATATATCTGTCTAAAATCTTTGCCTAAAACTTACCTCTTACCTCTCACTGACATGCCCTGAAAATTCTTTTTCTGTGATGAGTCAATGAACCGCAAACTTATTTTAAAGGGGTGATAGGTTGCTTATTTCAGCCACAGGCACCCTTAGAACCCACCCAGTAACAATATTGCTGTTTCCTTGAGGAGTGTCACTGAGTTTTGGGGTGCAGTAGTCTTCTTCTAGAAGTGGTTTCTAGATTCTTCCTGACCAAACAATTAGTCAAGACAAGTACAAATGGTAGCAAAGTTTTATTAAAAGTAGGAAAAGACACTCTGAAGAGTGAGTTCGGGCCAGTGAAAGTAGCAAAAGGAGTACACCCTACATCAAGAGGGTGGGCACTGTGCAAGAGAACAGAGTGGCAGATTCCTGGTGACTGTTCCCTCTGTGTCCCCCAGTCTTCAAACTGATGTCAGGTCCAGGCCATCCTATGGAAAACCTTCTCCTGTTCTCTCCCTGCACAATGGGACTGTTCTGCGTGTGTGTTCCAGAATCTTGCCGTGCCTCCTTTCCCAGCCAGTTTTAGCTGCACCCTACCTTCCAGTCTCTAGCCCTGCCCTGGCAGATGCACATAGCTTCTCCTATTTTGAAGCCCTCGGGTGATGCTCTGGTCACAAACTCTTCATCTCACTTTTGCCATAGCTTCCTCCTGATATCTATATGGCTGTGAATTTTGAGTACAAGGTGGAGGCTGCTTGGATTAGGGAGCCTCTTGGATTAAATTAGTACTGCAGTCCAGTTTTTTTGATGCCTCCTCCTCCTCCTGCAAGGAACTCACATTCCTTTACTTACACTGGATGCCAGATCAGAGCACTCATGTGGACTGTTCGTCCCACAGCAGCACAGTGTTTGGTGAGAAAGTAAAAATGTGGTTGGGCCCTGATTAGAGGGTCTGTTTGTAAGAGCAAAGTTACAAGAGTTGGCAGAGAAGCCCAAAGTAGGAGATAGCTTGAGCTTCCCAACTAAGCCCCACATCAAATAGGGGATACAGGAAACAAGTGTCAAAAAGACAAAGAGAAAAGAGGCCAAGCAGAGGAGGAGGTGGTTGGGTGCCTGTGCCTGGAGAGCAGAAAATTGAGAAAGCGTACCAGTGTTGGGTTTGGTGGTACATGTCTGTAATCGCAGCACTGAGGAGGCTGAGGCAGGAGGATCGCTTCTGTTGTTGCAGGTAGGGGTAGCACCACTCTGCCCCTGGAACAGGGAGCTATCAGAATTCTTCTGGGATCAGAAGCTCAGCACCAGCAACTGCACTGAAGGTAGCAATGTGTAATAGAAAGGTCACACTTGGAATGCCTGTCATTCTGGTCTTCTAAATACATACTTCTTGTCATGACATACCAATCATTACCATACTGTCTCATGAGTAAAAGTTTTTTTTAATGGATAATAAATGAAAAAAAGACACAAGAAAAAGAAAAAAAAATGTCACAGGACTATCTTGCTACAGTGCTGTATATGGTTAGATTTCTAAATTTCTGTGTAAAAATATGTGTTTATTCCTTTTTTAAAAATTTTTTTCTTCATATTCTGTAAGAACTTAAAGTTCAACACATCAATACTTCATGGAAAATACCTGTTCCAAATTATGCCTAAGATGTTTGATATTTAGACAGATAGGGTAAACCGAACTGCATATGTTGCAGGGTAATAATAAGCTTCTCTTGTGGAGGGTTAACAACCTAAGTTTTCAGATCAAAAATTGGAGAAAAGGAAGGGCTGCAAGGTCAGCCAACATTTTGGCCCTAGCCTTTCAAGGTCAGTGAAGACTCAGGACATAGGAGAACCTGTACTGTAACATCATGTAACTCAGTTGTGCCCCAAATTTTCTGATCAAGGAGATTATGGAGCCACAGAGGAAAGTGATCGATGATGTATAGTGTGCCTGGGGAGAGTCACATGGAGAGAAACTTTCTCTCAGGCTTTCACAGAGAGCAAAGGGTCAAGCAATGGCCGTTACTCATCCACATGGCTGACACTGACAAAGGATCTTCAAAGTGCGGTACAAGGTTACAGGATAAATCCTGAGGGGACTTGACTAACCTTATCAGATACAAAAGTTACATTTCTTGTTCTATAGGTCTTGCTTTGTCTTGGTCTTAACCATTGCTTGGTCTTTCTCATTGCTTTAATTGAAAAGCCTACCTGTAGAGACAAAAGCTACTTTTAGCAAGATCCCTCATTAATTTTTAATAAAGTCTAACTTTTCCCTGCCTAGAACCAACATTTTCATACATTGTGAGTTTAAGGCCAACTGGGAAGTACATAAAGTGAGACCTTGCTTTGAAAGAAGAAGGAGGAGGAGGAAGAGGAAGAGGAGGAGAAAGAGAAGAAAAAGAGGAAGAGGAGGAGGAGGAGGCAAGTAAAGGAGGAAGAAGGAAGAAGCAGAGGAGGAAAAGAAGGGGAAGGAGAAGTTGTTTTCTTAGGAGTGCCTTGCAGGTGATCATGGTGTAAGATAGCACAAAGTTGTAGCATCCACTGCTCCCAAAAACCCAGGATGTAGAAGCACAATTTTTGTGACACAACAATAGAATGTAATGATGTAAAGAAAAAGGGATTTCTGTCTGCCTGTCCCCCTAAGAACTGGAGCTTTTCTGTAGTGAATCTTCTCTGCAGCTCCTCAAGAAGAGAGGTTGTCCTCACTGGATGCTGTACACACCTGGAGAACTCAAATCTGTGTTTCCCCGAGAGATGCTCTTCCCTTCTAGATTCAACAAAGACACAGAGAAGAGGGCTCAGTTCCCCAGGCTGTTAGAATGCCCAAGGAACATGTCTCAGGTTTCTCTCTTTTCTTCTGAATGGAGAACCAGGAGCTAGGTCCTCCCAAGCCCAGCTCAGTACCTGAGCACTGTCATGCTCTATTAATGTTCTCTACAGAAATGAAGGCAATAAGTGGGATGATGCAGGGGAAGCACAGAGCCCCAGGCAGCTGGGCTCCAGTCCTGGCCCCACCATCTACTAATTGCGCATCTTTGGACAAATCACCTCATCTTTCTGTGCCTTGACTTTTCTCTCTTAATTATCTTCTGTCTGAGATCAAGGCAATTTCTCCAGCTTCCTTTTGTTCATTAGTGTTTGTGTATCTTTCTCCATTCCTTTACTT
>NW_004524604.1:890372-989029 GCF_000260255.1 Octodon degus | reverse complement strand
TTTTCATAGGAGAATGAGGTTTGGTCTTATTTCTAACTACCCTGTGACTATCTTTTAATTGCTATATTTAGGCTGAGTGATTTCTATATAGTTGGATTAATATATTCCATTCCATGATTATAACTATTTCATCAAATTCTCTAGTTATTTCTACTCTTTTCTCTAATGTATTCTTTTTTAGCCTTCTCTGATTTTAATTAGATACTTTAGACTAATTTCATTTCCTTTACTTGTGAGTTAATTATAGTATTTCCAAAAGACTACAGTAGTAGTTCTCAAGTTTGCAATATATACTCAAATTATGTGTCCATGTCTCAGTTACATTTCTCATTGCTGAAACAAAAATACTTGACACTCAGAGTTAAATGAAAAAAGGTTTATTTGGCTTAGAATTTGTACAAGATTTGGTCCATAGGAGGCTGATTCCAAGGCAGAGTGACACATGGCAGAAGGGTGTCTCAGAGGAGAGCAGTTCATGGTGCTCACAAGGTAGCAAAAGCAACAAGGAAAGAGAAGACTCCTTCTGTCCCTTGCATTGTATGCAGGCTGCCCACCCTAGGGTGGGTATAGCATGGATATCTTCAACTTAGCCAGAACTATGCCAATCCACTCAGTGGACTTACTTATTAATCACATACTCTTAGTCCCAGCATCACATACATTAGATCCAGCTACCTCTGAAAAAGCCCCCCTGTGACCACATGAGGCTTTGGGGGACATCTAGACACAGCCCACATAGCCTTTAGCATAATATCACTTCACGTGCAGAGCAGTCACCAGATGGGATATTTCCCATTTCTTGTAGCATTACTGTCTTCTTTGATTTATCTATTTGCATACTTATACAATATAGGGTTCACTATAATTATTTTTTAAAAGTTATATTTTTGATCAGTTAACAAGAAGAAATAAAAGACAGCATTTTAAAATTGAAGCATCTAAGGAAGCCCCAGTCCTTGCCCTGATTGACTCCATTTCATCCCCCAAGCCTGTTTTTTTTTACAGTGTTTTCTCCTTCCCAGCTTCCCATGGTGTCATCTCATGCTGGGGCAGAATCTGCAAGTGAAATGCTAGCAGGCCCAGACCTGCCAAAATATAGCCTGGTAGGGTCCCTGTCACATGTGAGCTCCTGGGTTGCCACCTTTGTCTTCCCCGGTGTGGCCCTGAAGCTGCTTTCAGACCAGAGTTTGTCCACATCAAAGTCAACTTCCCTGCCTCCCTACCACCTTTCCCTGCCAGGTGAATTCTGGAGGTGGCAGGATGTGTGACACTGTTCAAAGTGAACATGACTTTTCCATTAAGATCCTAGAACCAGGTCCCTGGATAAGGACTCTGGGCAATCTATCACCCACTCCTTTAGCATTATTGCCTTTGCCTGGTGAAATCAGAATTGTGACCACCATTCCATTTTTCCTTCTTACTGAAGAGCCTGTAACTTTTCTCACAATGCCAGTCCACAGGCAATGACTTCACTGTTTTTGTTTGTTTGTCTGAGAAATTGTTTCTCCGTCATTCTTTTTTTTTTTTTAACATTTATTTATTGTGTGTGTGTGTGAGGGGGCAGCTTAGCCCACCAGGGGGCGGGGCTGGCTGGCATGTGGTGCTGGGGGATCGAACCACGGTCCCTGTGCTTTGCCAAGCTTGTTCCAAGTAGGTGCTTCAGACCACTGAGCCATCTCTCCAGCCCTCTCCTTCATTCTTAAAGGCTAATATCTCTGGACATAAGATTCTAAATAACTGTGCCTTTTCTTTTTCTGTCTGACTTCAGTTACATTGTTCTACTTAAGCATTGTTCTCATGGCTTCTGACGTGAAGTATACTATATTTTTGTTGTTGATTTGAAACAGAGTCTTACTGTAGCTCAGGCTGGCTTTGAACTCACTATATACTCCAGACTTGCCTTGACCTCAGGGTGCTCCTCCTGCCTCAGCTTCCGAGTGCTGGGATTACAGGTGTGTGTCACTATACCCAGCTAGTTTATCGTGTTTCCTGTTCCCCTGTGGGGATGTATTTCCCTGGCTTCTTTTGGGGAGGAGGAGAGATACTGGGAATGGAACTCAGGACCTCGCTCTTACCAGGCAGGCGCAGTGCTGCTGAGCTATATCCCCAGCCCTTCCCTGGCCTCTTCTCCAAGGATTTCTGCAGCTTGAATATGATGTGCCTGGCTGTGGTTTGTGTTGTTACTTTCTTGCTTGGCATTCACTGAGTTTTCTGGGTCTGCTATCATTAATTTTGGAAAATGTTAAATAAATTGTGATCACCTCAAGCATCCGTCTGTTCCCTTTTTTCCTTTGTGTATTCCTCCTTCGGCAAGGCTATACCTTCTGAAATGTTTTAGTCTTCGGTGTTCCACCTGGGTTTGTGTGTATTCTTTTCCCTCATTGTCTTCCAATTTTGTTTTGTTTTTAATGTATTTAGTACAGGGTCTATAGGGTCTCACTACACAGATTGAACTAGTAGCGATCCTCCTGTTTTTAGCCTCCCAAGTGCTGGGATTACAGGTGCATGCCACCATGCCCAGTCTCAGTTGCTGTCTCAGTGCTCCCTGGGGATGGAGTCGGCATGGCATGCCAAGGATCGAATCCCTGCCTTCCAGTTTTGAGATATCTTATCAGTTTATCTTTGAGTCCAGTGGTTCATTCATGCAGTCTGCCTATTTTTTGCTTCTGTTGCAGCACCATGATTTTGAGTGCTAGGGCGTTTTTGCATCTGGGTCTACATTCACTCTCAGCCCTGGTGTGTTTTCTATTTGCTAAAGTCCGTACTAGTAATCACAGGTTCTTAAGAAAAATCCCTCTCATTGCCTGAGTCTTAACTTATTTCTCTTCTAATGTTATCCTCTCACCTTTAAGTATGTCTTAGAATTTTTTTTTTTTTGTTGAAAACTAAGCATGATATATCAGGTAGCAGAAGCTGATATAAACAGGTCTTGCCTGTGAAGTTTGAAATAAATCTAATGGTAGTCAGGTTGTGTCTAATGTTTGTGGTAATTAGAAAGTGCAGTACCAGTGGCTTAAAATCCCCTGTTTTTGTCTTTATCATGGCTACGGCTTCCCCTAAGTGCTGCTCCCCAGTGAAAGCTTGCACTCGGTACAGCACCTCTCACCATCCCCTCCTGTTATTAGACTGGAGCCGTTAGATAGATAATAAGGGAGGCCGAAAGGCAAGTGTCCTCTAATCTTGTGATTAAATCTTGTTAGTGAGTTTGCTTTTCTAGGTTACAATTTTCCTAAGTGTTGTCCTACTTACCTCCTTGAGGTGAGTCAAGGAATCCAGGGCTTATAGTGGTGTAAATGTCCTTCTGGGGGTAAACTAGGCTCTGGGACAGCCTTTCTCATGGAGAGCAGGTCTTGGTTGTGAGAGCACACCCCTTCCCAGTCTCATCCTGAGAAACCCACTAGAGTGGAGGCCCCCATGCTCCATTCCCCAGGAACTGCCCCTCCTAGTACTTCACACAGTCTGCCAAATCCACAGATACCAGGAAATGTTCCTGAAAATTCAGGGTTCTAGGGCTCCAGCTCTTGGGAAACACAACTCAGCAATGATTCTGAATTTGCCTGTTTCCCTAGAGTGATGACGACCTTTTAGAGACAAGTGGCCAAGCTGCCACCCCAAGCCCACTTATTCCCGGCAAAGTACCAGCATTGCAATTAAACCTGAATACTAGTTTAGAAAACACAACTCATAAATTGACTTCTTTGGTTTTAAAAGAAAAATAAGTGTGCCATAGCCTTACCACCAACACCCTGGATCTTGGGGTATTCTGTGGTCTCAGTTCTTTGAGAAAGCCCAAAAAATTTCATTTTAGCTTATTGAATTATTGTTCTTATTATGAAGAGAGGACTGATCTCTTCTAAGCTGTTTGTATATTGGAGCTCAAACCATGTATCCTTCAAATCATTTCATAAAGAGGGAAAATGTTAGTTGTAAATTACTTATCACTGGATTCAGTCTGTCTCATTCTTACTACCATTTTTCAAATGAGTTTAACTCATGTATTTTCCAATTTGTGAAAAAAAATCCATTAAAATCACTAGAGGTAACAAACGTTGCACTGAGAATCATAAGGATGTAGTTAGTCCTTCTCTCCCGGTGAACTCGTCTCCCGGGAACCTGTATCACACTCAGATCACAAAACTAAAATGATGTGACTCCTCAGGCTGGAGGAAGTGGACAGGAAGGGAAGGACCTCTGGGGCCAGTGTTTGCGGCTGGAAGCACAAACCTACATGACTAAAGGACCTTAGGAAGGACTCTTAGCATTATTCCTCAGGGCTTAAGAGTAGGCATTGATTCTGGCATAGATAAGGCCTTAAAATGCGCTACTGAATACTTTCATTGAATATTCATTGTATTGTTTTACCAGAACATTTATAGTAGAAAATTATAATGAGTCAACTCACGTTTTAGATTATAAATGTAAATCTTGTGCTTTCTGTTGTAAATGTATACTCACCACTGTTCTAAGTTGTTTAGTAACTAGTGGCTGTTTCTTGCTCTTTGCTAAGATAAAATTCCTGTAACCCTCACCAATTCCTGTTACCCAAGTTAGCTTACAGAGATGACTTCAAAAGGAAATTAAATAGGCTTTAACTTCTTGTAACCTCCGGGCTATGCAAGGCTGCCTGCAGGTACTCAGGTGCAAATTAACCAGAAACTGAAACAAAAGCCCCAGAAATGTAGTTTGAGTTGTGGTCCCAATCACTCTGAAAGCATTATTTTGTGTCAGATAATGAATTTGTTTACCAAACTGAATGTGGTCATTCAATGAATTTGCTTATCAAACTCAATGTGGTTCCAGGGTTTAAAACCCCTTCCTGCTTCCTGGGCTGCTGCCTTTTCGGGCCTCTCCTGCGTGAGAGCAGACTGGGGGGCCCTGAGCTCAGTAATAAACGGCTTTCCAAATTCCAATCTGGTTCCTATTCTGAGTGACCCATAACATTTGGGGGCTCGTCTGGGATCCCCTTTACTGGGGATCAATCTGAGGACCCAGAGTTTTCAGAAACCACTTCCCGAGGGGAGACTTTCTGGCCCCAAGGTGGTCTCCGAAAACTTATAAATTTCATCATTCCAACCTCCGAGCCCTCTGTAAGTTCTTACCGGTAAGACATCTGTGTCTGTTCTGTTCGGGCGTCCATCTGGGAGTCCTAGGCGGTGTTAGACCTAACGATAGCCCCTGGACTCAACTCCCTCCGTGACGACGACGGATCGGAGTCTCAGGCCGATTGTCGTTTGTCTAATATCTGTGTGTCAATGTGCTTCTGTTTCTGTGTCTTTGTTGCCCCTATAATGTTTTCTAAATAATTTTCAAGATTTCAGACAACAAGCCTCAGAGTACGGAGACTCTGCATCCCCCAGAAAACGTTGGACCTTCTCTGAAATGGAATGGCCCTCCTTCTCCTAGGCTGCTTGGTCTCTGCAGGGCTTTTTTTTAACCTTTCTTTTGCTTACCAAGTCTAGAGTCATCTTTGGAAATCTGGGACACCCTGACCAGCTCTCTTACATTCAGGCTTGGATTGATCTTGCCCATGAACCTCTGAAATGAATCAAGGATTACTGTTCAAGACGCAGTTCCTGGAGGACCGACCAATCCCACATGGTTGCATTGGCAGTTCCAACTGATAAGAAGCGGCTGTGACCCCTGACCATCACCCTCAGAACCCGATCATCCTGCCTGCCACCAGGTGCACAGATAAATTCGTTATGCAGTTGTGAAAATATTGGTCAAAATGTGTTGGTAAATCTAAGCTAAAACATGGAAATGTTATAAGGTTATGATGCTTCTTTAATGGGACATTTTATGACTTTTGTATTTGCATGTGTTGCATTCAAAATGGTTACTAAATGTACTGATATTCCTTGCTTGACTTTTTAAACAGCACTAGAAA
This sequence comes from Octodon degus, assembly GCF_000260255.1. Taxonomy (NCBI): domain Eukaryota; kingdom Metazoa; phylum Chordata; class Mammalia; order Rodentia; family Octodontidae; genus Octodon; species Octodon degus. Next base: position 983,142 of record NW_004524604.1, on the reverse strand, counting down.
AAAATGTTTGTAAGCTTCTAGTGAATTTTATGTAAATTTCTGAAAAATGGGATCTTTAAATCTAGTTCAGACTTAGAAAATATACATGCCTGTAAAACATGTGACTCCTTTTGCCAGCTACATGACATTAGGTCAGCAATCGTTCTTGACTACTAAAAGATCTCTACTGACTTGTACCTTTTCCCTTCTCTTTCTGCCAATAAACCAGGAATTCTCCCTGAGCTTTTTAGTAGAACTTGATGAGTCACGCCTTCAGAAATTAGACTGAGGCAGCCACTTACATTCTACAATGGCTGTCAAGGAAATAATTTACATCTGTGTGTTACATATTAAGAGTAAAAAGAGATTTTTGTCAGCCTTAAAGTAATGTGTTTTTACCAATATGTAAAATAAAATTGCTAGATGATAAATATAGGTTTCACCTGTGAGCTTCAGGTTTACATCTTGTCCAGTTGCTAAACCTGTTTACCTAGGTGATTAGTTGAAGAACACAAGTGTCTGGAGACTTGGCTGGCTCAGTGCACAGGGCCAAATCTTCCTGCCAATTGTTCTATCTATCTCTAGAAGAGACTTTTTTAGTCTAAAAAGTGCTCACTTCAAATTGACCATTTTATGCAATGGTTATGCTTCCTTCTGTAAGACTCCTGTCACCAGACCAGTAGTCTTATGTTCAGATTTTGTTTGCCTTAAGAAAGTCATTCTAGTTTTAAAATGTAGATGTGTGGGCTACAGGAGAACCAGGCAGTTCAGGGGCCTAAGGCTGCTGCTTCCTGACCTTGGGAGCCTAAGGATAAGAGCCTTAATCACAGCCTTGCCCTCCCTCACTGAAAGTAAGGTTTCTCTATTTGCATTTTAAAAGGGTGGGCCTCTAAAACAGCTGTAATACAAGGCTACACCCATCCTTAGCTGAGTTTATGCAAAGATAATATCTTTTAAAGAAGTAAAAAGACAGTTTAAGTTTAGAACTTCCAGAGTTTATGTGCCTTTTTCTCTGTGACCTAAAATAGATGTCAGATTTAAAAAAAATCTTTAGATGACCCTGATGAGTACATTGATGTCTTTAGAGGATTTATTCAGACTTATGAACTAGATTAAAAAGATGTAACGTTAATCTAAAACTAAGCTTTGACTTCTATAAAAAGACAGGCAACATTACAAGCTGATATTTTATTTGGAGATAAATGTCAAATTGTTAATTTTAAACAATGAGAAGATAGACAGCCAGTCTATCTTAGTTTAGCTGTAACAGAAACTACCTGCTCCCACTGGAGCCCAAGCAGTCAGACCCCTGCTGGCCTCATAGCCAGGAAGGAGATTGTAATAAAAAAAAAAATTTTCTAATGTGTATTCTTGAAGGTTTAAAAAGAACTAAAATCAAGCCTTCAGTTCTTAAATTTCAGCTGTTTACCAGAAAAAAGATAACCACCCCTCTGATTTCTTAAAATGTTTAATAAAAAGCTGATAAAGCATACTTCTTGAGGTGCTAATTCAGTAGGGGGACAGATTACTCTTATAAATAAGCTAATTACAGGCAGCTCCAGATATTAGAAAAGAGCTATAAAAGATAGCTTTTGCTCCAGACAACTCACTTGATACTCTATAGGAAACTAAAAAAACAATGTCCTATAATCAGAACTGGGAGAAAACCAGGGAGAAAAAAACCAAAGAGATCAAAAATGGCTGCCTTTGTTGCAGCCTCAAAACAGACCCTAAGTCTGATTCTCTGGGCTCCAAGAAGAGCTCAACGATGATGAGATTCATCTGCTACTGCTGTCAGAAGCCAGGCCACTGTAAGAGGGACTGCCTTAAGAGGCCCACAAGGCATGCCCTGACTGCTAAGGCAGCCACTAGAAGTGAGACTGCACTCTGAGGCAGAAGCCCCGGAGCTCAGACTCAGCTTCCCAGATGGTCCAGTAGGACTAAAGGGTGCTGGGCCTGCCTCCTCCCTCTGGCCGGACTGTTACCTCTACCAGGTGATCTGAGCCTTTTCTGGGTTTCCTACCTCATTATGAGGAAAGCTATATTCGTGTTCCTTGGTCAGGGCTACCTGCAGGAACCAAGAAGTTATACCTTACTTAGTGGACCCCAGATATCTAACACAAGCTACAGAAGTTAGAAGGTTTTTCAGGAATGAATTTGTCTGAGTTGAGGTGTTTCACAGTAAAAAGGTTACAGAATGGAATTATAGATGGAAAATAAGAATGGGGATACTAGCAGCCTACAGGAAAGCCAGACAGAGAGAAGAGACATTTCAAGGAACAATGTCCATAGCTGCTAGAAAAGAAAAAAGAAAGTGTTTATGATGGAGTCAGAGAAAGTTTCAGATTAAAGTTGTCATGGCTCTTCCCCTCTCAGCCTGAGGAAACCCATGTTAACAGCCAATGGGGAAAAAAAAAAAGCCTGTTAAACTTTCAATAGATGCTTATACAGATTTGTCAGTAGTTACCCAGCCAGTGGCCCCATTTGGCAACCAGAAAGTGCTCAATGTTTTCCATAGGTCCAGCAATTCATGTGCCCCAGTACCCAATGGCCATAGAAGATTAAACCCCACATTAAAGAGATATCTAATAATGGACCTACAAAATGTTCTGAGGGGTGTTATGCATGTTTGTTTCTTTGGCTTTGCCTCCTCCAGATTTAAAGCCATTCTGCCTACCCAAGATAAAAATTGCCTGGTGTCTATTGAGGGCCTTTAGGTAAAACCTCTAGAGAGTGTCCCTGACTGCCAGTCAACAACTGCGACCCATTCCAGCATGAAGTAGCCAGAGGGGTCATCGCCCATACACCCTCACTGCAGTCCAGGTTACTTCTTCAGAGAAAAAAATGTTGCAGGCAGCTGAGTTAGATTAAAAGTATTATAGACAGTCAGACAGGGCTAGGCCCTCAAGGAGATAAGGTTAAAGACAAGGTGACTTTACAGCTTGAGAGATAGATACTGCCCACTGTGGGCAGACCTCAAGACAGAAGAGGAAACTACCTGGCTGATATTACAGCTCAAGAGGTGGCAGAAAAACGAGTGGGGACATGGGAGATATTGCCTGTTCTAGAGTTCTAAAAAAACCCATCTACTCAGACTCTGTTGTTAACTAACATTCTTTGCTGTCTAAATACATTAGCAGTGGTGGCTCCATGTCAAAATAATTTGATACAACATCATTACAAAGGGTCATGAATATGTAAGACTTGAGAGATTTAAACATATGATATTTAGTGTTAAAAACCTCTTCTTCTGGCAAAATAGCAGAACAACATGTAAAATGATTGGGGTATAAGGTAGCCAAAGAAAAAAATGGCTCTAGAAATTTGTCAAAAGAAAAAAATGGAGACTATTCTCGATGCCTCCTTATACCTGCCTCATTTGGACTTGTTTTCCTGTTTCTCTTGGCTCTATTGGGCCCTGTTTTATAAACTGTTTAAGTATGTTCAAAAAATCCAGACCGTCAAGTTAATGGCACTGAGATCTAACTATAAATCCTCATGCTCTTGGAACAATTATAACAACTTCGGGGTTTTAGCTGAATCAATGATTTGATTCCCAGATAAAACCAGTGGGGAATGTAATGAGTCAACTCACATTTTAGATTATAAATGTAAATCTTGTACTTTCTGTTATAAAAATATATTCTTACCACTGTTCTAAGTTGTTTAGTAACTAGTGGCTCTTTCTTGCTATTTGCTAGATAAAATTCCTGTGACCCTCACCAATTCCTGTCTGCAAAGTTAGCTTACAGAGATGACAAAGAAAACTAAATGGGCTTTATCTTCTTGTAAACCTCTGGGCTATGCAAGGCTGCCTGCTGGTACTCAGGTGAAAATGAACCAGAAACTGAAACAAAAGCCCCAGAAATGTAGTTTGAGTTGTGGTCCCAATCACTCTAAAAGCATTATTTTGTGTCAGACAATGAATTTGTTTACCAAACTGAATGTGGTCATTCAATGAATTTGCTTATCAAACTCAATGTGGTTCCAGGGTTTAAAACCCCTTCCTGCTTCCTGGGCTGCTGCCTTTTCGGGCCTCTCCTGCATGGGGGGAGGGGGGGGGCTGAGCTCAGTAATAATTGGCTTTCCAAATTCCAATCTGGTTGATCTGGTTCCTATTCTGAGTGACCCATAACAATATCTAACAGAATTGTGGAACAAATTATACACCTGAACCAAGATACCAATGTACTTAAATTTATCCCAATGTTCCCTTCATCTATTGAATTCTTGATCTCATGATCAGATAATGTGTGTAGACCCCAACAGATCTGGCTCTACTCCGAGTCACTCTATAGGCATAGAAGCATCAGGTCAATGCTGGTAGTTATGTTCTTGGCTGTGCCAGGATCAAGAAGACCCCAAAAATTCACTAGAGCTTCCAACTTGGTGTTCAATTATTTAAGAAACCACCATAAATCTGAAGAACATACTTTCTGTTGGGTCCTTGGGGCTGAGCCCGCTCCTAGAGTGGCCACAAGGAGGGCTTGCTGAGTAGGAAGAGAATCCTTTCCTAAGAGGGCTGGTGAGCAAACTCTGTTTCTGTTGAAACAGGATGAAACTGAAAGTCTCTGAATGGCAAGAGGCTTCAGGGAGCTTCTCTGAACCATACATAGATCACAGTCTCATCCTTGAGGATTTGGGGAAAAATAAAGAATAGACTATTGTTTTGGAAGAAAGGGAATTTTTTTTTTTCTACTCTTACACCACAAATAATACAGAAGACCTCCATGACCCCAAAAGGTGTGGGGATTTCTCCCACCAGCAAGTAAGCAGTCCTGTTATAGACACCAGCTGGGTATGTCCTAACCCTGTTCAACTTCCATACTGTTTACCTGGAGAGAGAGTGTCAGATCCCACTGAGCTGAAGGCTCTTTCCCCAGGACAGCTTCTCAATTTCAGGCACCAGTCCAAGTTCAGGTTGTTTTTCTGGTGCTTCAGACCCACTGTCTATAGATTGGGGTTCCCATAATCCCCTCCTCCTCAGACTCAATCAGTCTGCTTGGGCAGCTCACAGGACTCTGGGAAATATTTGTACTTACTGATGTATTTTAAAGGGTATTTCAAAGGATACAGATGCAGAGATACATGGGTCGAAGTATGGGAGAAGAGGCACAGAGCCTCCAGGAGTAGGGCTGGGTACTCCTCCTCCTCAGGCATTCTATGTGATCAGCTCCTTGAAAGCTCTGCAAGTCCTATGCCCTTGAGGCTTTATGAAGGCCTCATTGTTTCCTGAATGCTCTTGGGTGGGGTGGGCAGGCCCAGCAAGACCTCTGTGTGCAATACCACCCTCTCTAAACTGAGAAAAGGAACCCTCTGAAGTGGGGAGCATCTTATGGCCTGGACTTGGCAGATGAGTTTCTATAATGGGAGTGGCCTTGAGGATGACAATTTCTAGTTTCTATGGCCTGATATAAGGAGCAAATTATGAGCCAGAAACTGGGGAGTCCGGAAATGTAGTTATCAGGATACCATAACCGCTATCGATCGGCCTTGTAAATGCAGTTTGTTTGTCCAGAGGCAGTGAAACTTCTTGAGGTGGTAATTCCATGAATAGTGATTCTATTTTTGAACTTTCTTCTTGAATCTCAGAAGGAGATTGTGGGAACCCCAGTCTACAGACAGTGGGTCCAAAGCAACAGAAAAACAGCCTGAACTTGTACTGGCACCTGAGATTGAGGAGCCATCCTGGGGAAAGAGCCTTCAGCTCAGTGGGATCTGATCCTCTCCCTGAGTAAAGAGTGTGGGAGTTGAACAGGGTTAGGGCATACAGGACATACAGTAACAGGGCTGCTTACTGCTTACTTATTAACTTGAGTTATTAAGGACTGTGAATGATATTTTATCTATAGAATACTGATAACACTGTGGGATACTTCTGAGGTTGAAGTAATCTCACTTCTTCAAAGTACTGAAAACAATGCCTGGAATCCAGAGGGTATCAATCAATGTGTGAATTCTCCCCAGTGTGGAACACACACACACACACACACACACACACACACGTACACACACATACACACACACAAACACAAGCCAACTGAGAAGCAATCTTTGCTCTTGATGAAGAGTACAGATAAACAACATAGGACCAAATGTCAGAAATGGTTCTTTTATTTTATTACAAAACAAAGAAGAATGTGCCAGATGTAAATGTCCTCATTTTGGGGGAGTATCATGATGTCATGACAGTTTAAACAATGTTTTCACATATGCTCGTTGCTGGATCATCAATAGTACATTTAATTTTAAACCAACTACAAAACATAGGGGGTGGGATCTTCATCTTTTATAGAAGAGCATTGGGCTATAGGACATGGTATTTTTTAAATGTCTAAAGCTTCCTTATTAGGGAAGATAAACAATGCAGAAAATAAGAGCACAATGTGCGTGAAAAAACAATGAGATACCATAAGTGAACTAATTTTACAGTCAATTATATTTATTTATTTATTTTATATGTGTGTGTGTGTGTGTATGTGTGTGTGTGTGGCCAGCTCAGCCCACCAGGGGGCAGGGCTGGCTGGCATGTGGTGCTGGGGGATTGAACTGCAGTCCCTGTGCTTTGCTAAGCTTGTTCTAAGTAGGTGCCTTAGACCACTGAGCCATCTCACCAGCCCCTATATTATGTTACTTAGTCAAGTGTAAAGGTCAAGCATAAGTAAGTCAGTGATGGCAATGTTTGTTTACCCATAAGCACCACATCTGTCTTCATCTTCATTTTGGTCCCTGAATTATAGATTCTAAATGCTTTCAAGTAAACTTTACAAGCTGGAGTTTATGTTTTTATTTAGAATCCTTTGAGATAGCATAAATTTTACAGTATTTTGGGAGAGCTACCCATTTGGCACCTTACTAGGTTGAGGTCACAGTTACTGTTAAGGAAGGCTGAGTTTCGCAGTGGAAGACGGCTGCGCACACACAGGATGACGGCCCAGCCCACCCGACAGATGTAGATATCGGCATTTCCAGTTTCTGCAAAACTGCAGTTCAACTGACGCTTGCTGCAAATATGCATAATTTCTCTTTGGTTAAACCTTTGACACAGACCACATGATTGAATTGCTGGCAGTAGAATGTGACAGACAATGTTTGCGCAGTTTTCTCTTCTGCACCTAAAGTTTCACTGTCCACGTATTTGGTTGCCACGGTTCAATGTGGTCCACAAGTGTTGGCTGAGAACTGGCATGTGTGTGCCGGTCTGAGTGCTGTGATGTAATCTCCCAGCAGGCCACCCTACCCATCCCAGGACGTGAGTCACCCTGTCCAGTGGATCTGCACTATGTCTGCTGCCCACCTTGAATCACTCAGTCATCGGTTGCTAAGATACACTGTTGCAATACTGTGGCGCTTGTCTTCAAGTGACGTTTATTTATGCAACAGTGGACTCGTGTTGCACCCCCACCATCATCTCCGCGTCGTATCACATCAGCACAAGAAGATGTGGGTAGAACGAGGTTGCAAGGGGGCTCCCTGACACCCTTAAAATTGAGTTTTAGAAGCCTCAATTTTATTTAGATTTTTAGTCTCAGCCACTGTTGTTTGAACCTGTTCTTTCAGCTGTCCTCCACCTCAAGTGCCTACAAGAAATCCTCTTCCCCCACTACCCTGGCCCTGGAGGATTCACAGTAGGAAAACCGAGTGCACACAGCTCTCAGCTGCACACAGCTCTCAGCTCACTGCCGGCCCAGCTGGCTGCATCTATGCGCTCATGCGTCTCGGCTTTGTCTTCCTATGAATTGCAATGCCTGGGGGGGGGGGTGTCTCTGGAAGACAGATTAGCTGTCTCCTCAGTTTGGCCAAAGTGCGAATTACTCCTTTCACTTCCCTTTTCTTTTCCTGCAGTACTGACAACAGAATACCAGGCCTCCTGCACACTAGGTGGGCAGGTGCCACCTAAATGCCCCTCCAGCCCCACTTTTCCCTTTCTCTTTGCTTTCTCCTTCTACTCTGTGTGGGCAGATAGCCAGATCCTATCAATCAGGGCGCTAAGTTCAGGCCCAAGGAACAAGATCACATTCACATAGCTTGTTACAGTGTGTTATTATAATCATTGTAATTTATTATTAGCACTGTCATTCTGTTCTTGTTTCTCAGTAATAAATTAAACTTTATCATATCTATGCATTTATGGGAGGAAACACTGTCCCTTAGGACCGGGCACCATCTTGGTTTCTGGCATCCAGCAGAGGCCCTGTAGATAATAAGGCACCTAGTGCTTTGAAATCCTTATGCCACAACCTCAAAACTTGACTGCATTTGGAGAACAGTCTAAGATGAGGCCAGTGGGGGTCTGGACTGCACCTGACAGTGTCATAGGAAGAGGAAGTTGGCACACACAGAGACACAAAGGGAAAGGTGCTCAGGCAGAGGCATGGAGCAGCAGCTGTCCGCACGCAAGGAGGGGGCTGCCAGGGAGCAACCCCCTCGCTAATCAGCTGAAAAGACAAAACCTACCGTAGGTGGAGCCACAAGGCCCCGTGTATTTGGTTACCACAGCTCTAACAACTAACATAGATCTGATCCTTACAAATACCTGCAAGAAATACAAGATGGTTGTTTCTTTTCATTTATAATATTTTTATAGAAAAAGAAACAACTGCCCCCCCCCCAAAAAAAAATACAAGAAACCAGGGCTTCACCCAGAAGTGAACTTAGTTAATGCCTGGACACACTCAAACATAAATTCCTTAGATAACAAAGTACTTGAATTTTTTTCTCAGAAAAATCCTCCGGAACCACTCAAGGACAGTTTGAGCCTGGCTTTTTATCCTTTCCCCTCCTGGTGCAGAGGGTAGAAACCTTGGCTCCCTGCACACCTGCACTGATGGAGACCCCCAGCTTTGAAGTGGGATTTTCAAAAATATACATATAAACCAGGCCTAGTGGCTCATTCCTGTCACCCCAACACTCTTGGCAGCTGAGGCAAGAGGATCTCTGGTTCTAGCCAAGTTTGGTTAACTTGGCAACACAGTGAAACTCTGTCTCAAAATAAAAAAAAAAAAAAATTAAAAATGGGATTTAGCTCAGTGTGAAGGCTCTTAATTTGATCCAGTCCTCAGGGAAAACAGCTTATATACATAAGAAGCCAGGTTGTCCAGCCCATGATATTTAGATATTACAGAGTCAGTGTCACCTACATAGACCACAATCACTCCTGTCCCTAAAAGCGATGTGAAACCAGCTCTGTGCGGAGACCTGAGGACTGGAGACATCATGCATGAGGGCCTTAAAACTCCCCCTTCTCTCTGCTTATAAATGATAGTAAGTGATGGAAGATGAAGATTGGTGATTTTTTTCTTTTGCCAACTTCTGAAATATCCTGTCTTTGCAAAACCTGTGCTCTTCCGCTCCCCATTTGGCACATACATGGCATGAAAGGCTAGGAACGCTGCAGGAGCAGCTCATGCCCTGCTGGGTAGGATGGTTTTAACTAAGGCAGTCTGCAGAGATAAAACAGGAAAAAAGGAAGGCAGAAATAAGATGTTCAGTTTCAAGCACCTATAGAAATATAATCACTGAACAGTAAAATCATGATTTGCCATGGCCCTTCTCCTGCATGGCCTAGGGTAATCAGCAAAGCTGTCAAAGATAACACAGGAGTTCCCAGGAGACTGGGGCCATCAGGGCTCAAAGCAGCCTTAGCTAACAGCTCGGATTCTTAGAGAAAAACACCTGTGAGAAACAGCCAAGGACATGATCATCACTACTTACGACCCGCAGTGTTGCAGCTCAAGAAAAGCCTCTCATTTCAGGCTCTAGGAGCGGGAGAGGGCCGAGAGGCTAAGTCATTTGCCTTAGGATTGTGCCTGTAGAGTAACACATAGCAGGGATGCTTTAAGTTTACTGTTTTCACCTTGAAGTCCTGGTCATTTTATCTGAGTCTTTTTTTTTTTTTCCAGAACCAGGGATTGAACTCAGGCCCTTGAGCTTGCCAGGGAAGCGCTTATTCTACTGAGCCATCTCCCTGGCCCCCTTATCTATGTCTTAACCATCCAGCAGAAAAGTATAATAATGAGGTATAAAAAGTAAAGCCATATTAATATGCTGAGCTGTTAAAGGCTCAAGTCAACAACTGACATTGCCAGTCCTATGGAGAACCCACTACTATAATGGACTATTGGACTATATTGGATTATTTTCCTGAATTCATGCACCTACTATATTTAAATGGCAATGGAACACCCATCTCTGAGAAAACCAAACAAAAGAAGGGGACACAAATGAAGGACCATTTTGTATCTGTATATTCAAAATAGTGAGGATAGATATACAGTTACTTTCTCTTAATTCAATGAGAAGAAAGATTTATACTAATAATGTTTGGACAGGATATCATGTCTGCATCTTGTACTATGAATAACCACTGCGAAGACAACAATATGCAATGTATTAATTATTGAAACTGTCTTACTAATCGGTTTTGAAACTGTCTTGCTGCTATTTGTTTCTCAATAAAATTAATTTTAAAAAAGAAATAAGCAATTAGGAAAAAGAATATACAAATTTTATCACATACCTAAGGCATGGAAGTATGAGGTTCTCGGAAGGGCAAGCTTTTCAGTTTTCTGTGCCCCTTAATGGAGAGGCTTTGGGGTCTGAGGAGGGAGATAGTCCAGCACAGAAGGGAGGTGAGAGGGCGGGAGGAACTTTGCAGGTATGCCTGGGCAGCCGGTCTTGCGGGTGGTCTCACTGTGACAACCACCTTCAGCTTCCTCTTCTGGGCCACTTGGGAGAGGCCAGCATCTTCTCCTGGAAAGACCAAGATGGAAAAGGAGGAATCAGTGCATAAAAGCCTGTCCACATCACCTCATGCTTTATCCATGCAGGTAGATTCCTTCTTACAGAGGGACAGCTTTGCAGAGCTGTTCCCAACTCAGCTTCCTGAACAACCAAATTGACATTTGCCAAAGAGACATACTTGGGGCAGGATATTTTATCCTCTCACTTTCACAGATCTAAGAAAGACAGATCAATTGAATATTTGGACAAAAAAATGAATAAAATAATCTTATATAAAAACATTCAGCTGCACACTAAAGGATAACATAATGAAAGCAAGGGTGATTGAGACTACAAGTGTAGTGTAGGCAGGAATTGCATTGGAAAATTATCAACTTAATTCATCACATTAAAATATAAGGATAAAATCACAGAATAATTTCTTAAAAGCTTTAAATTATTGTGATAGAATTCAGTATACAGTGGTGTTTTTAGAAATATTTTTACTGGGCTGGCTAAATATCTTAGCAGATTAAAACACCTGCAAGCAGGCACAAGGGCTTGGGGTTCGATCCCTGGGTCTGCAGTGCTGTTCCCGCCCCCGGGGCACGCTGAGGCAATTGAGACTGGGCATGGCTGGGGCTGGGGAGATGGCTCAGTGATAAATGTGGACCTATGTTTATAGCAGCACAATTTGTGATACAAACAAGATGCACATCACCTGAGGAATGGATGAAAAAGATGTGGTATTTTTATACAATGGAGTATTACTCAGCTATAAAGAATGATAAACTTAAAGCATTTATATTTAAGTGGATGCCACTTGAAGACATACTCATAAGTGAAATAAACCAGACCCACTATACATGTGTAAATATTGTATAGTCTCCCTAGTATAAGAACTCAAAAGAAGAAATATAAATAGAAAGTATAACACAATTAGACAATGAAAGAGGGCAAGGAGAAAAGCTAGGAAACATGACAGGGGCAAAGCCATACATTTATACACATAAGATGAGTAAGGCAAAGATCCTGAGAAACATCAGCAGGTTTTTGAAACTAGCAGTTAATTGGTAGGATTTTCACCCTAACTATATATGCTGATAACTGTGAACAAAACAACTGCACTGAAGATAGCAATGTGTAATAGTAGGGTCATGCTTGGAATGCCTGCCATTATGGTCTCCTAAATACGTACTGCTTGTCATGACATACCAATTATCGCCATACTGTCTCTCAAGTAAATGTTTGTTTAAAAAAAAAGGTAATAAATGAAAAATAGAGACAAGAAAAAAAATGTCACAGGACTGTCCTGCTACAATGTTGTATATAGTTAGATTTCTAAATTTTTGTGTAAAATATGTAATTATTTATTCATACTTTTAAAAATATTTTAAAAAATGTTTTTCTTCATATTCTGTAGGAGCTTAAAGATTAACATATCAATACTTGATGGAAAATACCTGCTCCATGTTATATCTAAGATGTTTGCTATTTAGACAGATAACTAGGTTAAACCCAGCTGCATATGTTGTAGGATAATAATAAGCTTCTCTTCTGGAGGGTTAACAACCTAAGTTTTCAGACCAAAAATTAGAGAAAAAGAAGGGTTGCAAGGTCAGCCAACATTTTGGCCCTAGCCTTTCAAGGTCAGTGAAAACTCAGGACATAGGAGAACCTATACTGCAACATCATGTAACTCAGTTGTGTCCCAAATTTTCTGATCAAGGAGATTATAGGGCCAAAGAGGAAAGTGATCTATGATGTAGAGTGTGCCTAAGGAAAGTCACATGGAGAGAAAACATTCTCTCAGGCTTTCACAGAGAGCAATGGCCATGGCTCATCCACATGGTTGACACTGACTAAGGATATACAAAGTGTGGTACAGGGTTTCAGGATAAATCCTGAGGGGACTTGACTGACCCTAGTGTACTCAACTGACCTTATATAACCTTCTTGCTATATAGGTCTTGCTTTATCCTGCTCTTAACCATCCAGCAGAAAGGTATAAAAACAAGGTATAAAGGGTGAAGCCATGTTGGTATGCTGGGCTGTAAAGGGCTCAGGTCAACAACTTCTGACATTGCCAGTCCTGCAGATGACCCACTACTATTATGGACTACTGGACTATCTTGGGATATTTTGCTGAATTCACACACCTACAATATTTAAATGACAATGGAATATGCTTCTTTGACAAAACTAAACGAAAAAAGGAGATACAAATGAATGACCATTTTGTATCTGTATATTCAAAATAGGATAGATATACAGCTACATTCTCTTAAATTCAATGAATAAGATTTGTCTTAATAGTATTTGTGGATGGGATGTCATGTCTGTGTCTTGTACAATGCATAACCACTGAAACAACAAAATGCAGTATTTTTTTTATTGAAACTGTCCTAATGATCGGTTTTAAGTTGTCTCATTGCTATTTGTTTCTCAATAAAATTATTTTTAAAAAAAAAAGAAGTAGGTGGCAACGGGGTGGTTTCAGGGCTGATTGCCATGCACTAATCAGTTTCAATGATTAGTGCATGGCATGTTGTTGTCTTAGTGGCTGCTCCTTGTACAAGATCCAGTCATGTCTGCATCTTGTACTATAAATAACTACTACAAAGATGACAACATGCGATGTATTGATTATTGTAGCTGTCCTACTGACCTGATTTAAGACCGTCTCATTGTTAATTGTTTCTCAATAGAAGTAATAAGTAAAAAAAAAAAGAAGTTAAAAAAAAAGAAAACAAAGAATAACCACTTGCCTGGCAAGCACAAGGGCCTGAGTTCAATCCCCAGTTGTGAAAAAAAAAGAAAGCCTGGAGACAGATATACAAAGCTGTTAAAAATAGGAGTTCCTCTGAAAAAGGAAAAGTGAGACTGGGCGTGGTGTTGCGTGCCTGTAATCCCAGCTCTTGGGCGCCTGGAAACAGGGATCAGGCGGATCCCTGTGAGTCTGATCTGGTAGTGAGACCCTGAGCACCCTGTAAACCCTTCCCTAAAAATAGAAAAATAAATAAATAAATAAAAATTAAAAAATAAGGTATTTTTACTAAAATAGAAGTAAAAATAGTTTTACTATGTATACATAGATCAACTCAACAGTCCACACCTTGTTATGCAAAACATTAGCTATAATCACATTAAAGCTAAGAATAAAACTAATTATTACTAACTAGTGTATGTGCTTGAATTAAATGAAGAAATGAGACAAAAGTGTTTGAACAGTAGGAAGAAGTAATTATAAGTAAATAAATAGTTTTTTTTTAAATTTTTATTTATTTATTTATTTATTTTTGTGTGTGTGTGTGTGTGTGTGTGTGTGGCCAGCTCAGCCCACCAGGGGGCGTGGCTGGCTGGCATGTGGTGCTGGGGTTTGAACCGCGGTCCCTGTGCTTTGCTAAGCTTGTTCTAAGTAGGTGCTTTAGACCACTGAGCCATCTCACCAGCCCAATAAATAGTTTTGATCTTTAGAAAACATGGGAATTTCCCAGTGTGATGGTGTATGCCTATAGTCCAAGCACTTGGGAGGCTGAGGCAGGAAAACGGCCTTGAGTTTGGGGTCTGCTGGCCCTACAGAGTGAATTCAAGGCCAACCTGGGCTATTAGTGCATTCAAACACGTTACTAAAACATGGCAAAGCAAGTTTTTTTATGTAAAAAGTGATAGTTTTCCTTATATATAGAATCAACATCTAGTTAGAATATATAATGAAGGAAGATCCAACCTACAGTAATAAAGATAAATTTTAATACCTGTCAATATATCTAATAAGAAATATTCAAGAGCTTAATAGACAAAACATCAAACTACTATTATGGGAATTAAAAAGATGTATCAATTTAGAAAGTACAGCTTTAATCTTACATAGAAACTCTCAACATCTTAAGTGTAAATTTTGTCTTATGATAAAATTACAACAGATTATGCACTAATAGCCCAGGCTGGCCTTTCTGAGACAGGTCTCACTATCTAGCTCAGGCTGCCCTTGAACTCACTATGTAATCCAGGCTGACCTCAGTGTCATGTTGATCCTGCTGCCTCAGCCTTCCAAGTGCTGGGATTACAGACGTGTACTACCATACCCGGCTATAGGAGGCCATTTTTTTTTTTTTATTAGCCTCATCAATAAAAGCTAAACCAAGTCAAAAGATAGAAAACAAGGCAGGAGTGGAGTGCAACATTAAGGTAGCATTGCTGGTTAATGTGTAAGAACGTGGACTATTGAACGAATGATGCTGGGATTTGGGATTGACAAATGAAACATGATTTATTTACCCTTTGCGCTAAAGGTTTATGTGGTTCCGGTATCTAAACATAAAAAAATGAAGCTGTACAAGTAAAATAAGACAATGTGTACTTGAGTGCTTTTCATCCTAAGAACAGAAGATCATAAACAAAGCAACTCAAATAGGGAAGTTTTATCTCAGTTCATGGTTTTAGAAGTTGTGGTTCATGGTGGAGGCTCCCAGGCAGAGATATCAAGATGGTGGAAAGGCAGGCAGAAGAAAACTTTCCACTTGTGGCATCCAGGAAGCAAGGAGCAGGGAGGCACCAGAGAGAAAGGGGCCAGGGACAAGAATTTCCCCTGCAAGTCACACCCATGCTGACCTACTTCCTCCATCCAGCTGGGAACTCATCCCCTGACTATGCCGGCTCCCTGTGACCCAATCACTTTCTGAAGCTCCACCTGTGAACGCAGGAACCTTTCAAGACTAATCTTTGGGTGAAGGCTTTGTTAAGTGTGAATAAGAAAAGAGACACTAGTGTCTCCAGAAAATTGTCACCATCAAATAAAAAATGGACAAATCCAACCACAAAATGTACTGCAAAGTACTGCAAATGATTCAAAAGACAAAGGAAACACTTGAAAGTCACCTACATACAGCAAGGTGATAATTTACTTTCAATGAGTATTCATTCATTTTGTTTAATGGTGTGGGTTCTGGTTGATAAATAAGTGGACGAGAAAAGTAAAAACAACATAGTTCTGGAGGCAATCGTTAGCTGTGAGCATCCATTATTTAAGTTCTGCATTTCAAAGTGAAACACAGATGGAATAAAAATGGAAAACAATTCAGAATAACCAGTGCTAGTTTTAAAATTTCCTATACATTAGTTAGGAAGAATCTGTTGGACTACTGCCTACCAGAAACATAGTTATAATGATAAATAGGAATTTCACCGAAGTAAATTGTGAATGTTTGCTAAATTAAAAAAAAAAAAAAAACTCAGGGCCAGCGAGATAGCTCCACAGACTGAGCACCTGCTTAGGCAAGTGTAGAAGCCAGGGTTCACTTCCTGGCACCACATACCACGCCAGCCCTGTCCCCGGATGCGCCGAGCAGGCCATCAAGACTGGACGTGGTGGCACAGGCCTGTATCCCAGCACTGTGGAGGCTGAAAACAGGAGGATCACTATGAGTTGGAGCTGTGTAGTGAGACCCTATACCAAATACATTTAAAAAAATTCAACCTTCTTTTTAATGAAACAAATTAATTTTGCTACAATCTATGGTAGCACTTGTACTGTTCTTTGTTCTCAATAAACCTTGCAACATAAATATGAAGAAACAATTCTCATAATTGTTTCAACTTCATGACTAATATTTTTCATGATTAAACAGATTTAAGAGACAGGCAGCTACAGTTCAATTCCTAGGGGACGTTCTCTGTCTTGGAATATTCACCTTACAGTCATCACTTGGTTATGCTGTGTGTTTCTTTCTGATCCAAGTGCCACCTGCCTTTACCAGCCTGAGCCACATTCAGGTCACAGAAGCAGGGGATCTCCTCCTATCTTTTGCTCTTTTCTGTTCAGCCACCTGAAGTTTTTCTTCTGCTTTTTTCTTCCTCACTTCCTTTCTTATCTGCTATCTTCTATTTCTTCTTGGTTCCTTTTAGGCACACTGGGGGTTAAACCCAAGGCCTTCCCACTGAGCTACATCCCCAGATTCCCCTGCACCATTTAAGATTGGGTTTTTCTAAATCGCCCAGGTAGGACTCAGTCTCAAGAGCTGGGATTACAGGCATGTACCGCTGCACTAGACATTCTGTTCCAGCTTAGATTAGATGTCCCCAAAGGCTCTGAGGTGGGCCTTTGGGGAGGTCACTGAGTTAGGGGGGCCAATAATGACTTACTGCTAGGAGGGGGCATTGCCAGGTGAGAGGTCATAGGAAGGATCCTGGAAGGATGCATCTCCCTCTGCTACCTTGGACATCATGAGGGAACAGCTTCCCCCCCCATCGCTCTGGTCCCTCTGCCTCCCAGTTACCGAGATTCTCTGCTCTCAGTAAGTCTTTTGGCTGAGGCTGCTAAATAGCTCGAGATCTCAACATCTTGGAGACTGAAGGATATGCCTGATACAAAGCCCAGACTTGTACTTTCCTTGTTGTTACCTCCAACTTCTATTCTGTTCCTCTGGAATCACTCTTTAGACCCCTGGAACTTTTTCTTTCTTAGGAGGACAGTCATGTTGTAGCAATTTCTGTCACTAACATACTTTTCCAAATTAAAATCTGAGCAGCAAAATATAGCTATGATGATATCAGAGATGATAGAAAAAGAACTCTATGAAGTTGTGTTTTGATCTCAGTAATGGCATTGGATTTCCTTGCTGTGCCAGGTAAGCTATACAAGGTAGTGTTTCACTAGGACAGAGCTGTGTCAGTGGCACTACACACTCTCACTGAAGTGACACTGTTGAAGTTCTAGCTACTTTGTACCGCAAGGTTTTCAGTAGATAGGTCCTTCATCTAAACTTTTGAAAAGATGGGCTTCGATCACATCACAGATAAGGCAAGGCAAGCAGCCAAATCAATGTGCTGAAATGAAAGGAAGTTCAGGGCTTCAGTAAGGCCAGCCCAATGGTAAGATTTGTGTTCCATTTATAATATTTTAGAAGAATTGTAGACATAACTTATCAGGGAATTTTTGGATTTCATAATTTTTCATAATTTCATATTTGTTCATCATCATGTTATTTTTGCTTTGTGGTCTTGTGCCAAGAAAATTTGAAGAATTTTACTTGGATAATCCATAGGAAAATCTGTAACACATAATTACAGCTTAAATGGAAATAAACTTTTTGCTTTCTCATGTACTTGTTCAATAAGCTAGAACAAATATAGCCACATAAGTTTAAAGTCAAAAATTTATTG
Organism: Octodon degus; assembly: GCF_000260255.1. Classification (NCBI taxonomy): domain Eukaryota; kingdom Metazoa; phylum Chordata; class Mammalia; order Rodentia; family Octodontidae; genus Octodon; species Octodon degus. Next base: position 965,277 of record NW_004524604.1, on the reverse strand, counting down.
TGTCTTATTTTAGATTAATGTGCTACTCATATGCTTTGAATAATGTTTTAAAAGTAGTCTGTTATAAACAGATAATAATCCCTGATCCTGAATAGTTCAGGTTTTTTCTATATTTTGAAATACAAATTTAAGAATTAAAAGATGTAGAAACCATATTTTTCTTGCAAAGAAATGACTGTTTTGCTTGCCTTTAATTTCCTCCATCCAATATTTCTAACACTATACTCCTGAAACAACCTGGGGTGGAAGGGATGCTGTACAGTGTTCCTGAAAAGATTCTTTGGCACTGCCACTCAGAATTTTGATTTTTTTTTCTTTGTTTTGGAGCCCAAGAATATACATTTCAATAAACATCCTGTATTCGGGTTCTCTAGAGGGAAACAAGCAATAGTATATAATAAAATAACGTCATATTTTATGATGTTATTTTAGGGGAGTTGTTAGATAAGCCTATCAGAGCAGGGAGGGCCCACGATGACTGTGCTGAAGAGCCAGTGGGTCCCTGGCTGTGGATCAAGAGATTGAGGATTCAGGGCCAGGCTGAGCCTGGGGCCCTCGAATTCCATGGAGAGATACGGGGTGAGTCCATGCTGCAGGCTGGTGGAGCTGGAGTTCAATGTCCACAGGCACGGGCAGGCAGGAGCAAAAAACAAACCCCTGGAGCAGAAGGGAGTTTTTTAAACTGGAATGGGTTTCCTCGCTCTCTCCTTTCATTACATCTATACTAGCATTTTGGTAGATCTTTTTATTATTTAATTCATTTTTATTTTATTAAAAATGGCCTAGGGGGGCCAGGGAGATAGCTCAGTTGAATAGGCCCTTGCCTGGCAAGTGCAAAGGCCTGAGTTCAATCCCTGGTTCTGAAAAAAAAAAAAGCAAGAACTCCTATTTTAAGTCTTTTCATGTTTTACTGAATTTTAATATGTCTACCAATTCTATGAGCCAGTCACGAAACAAAAATCTTTAAAATAGGATAGACTTCAATTGCAGGGCACAGTGGCGAGCCCCATCAGAAACCTTGGCCATGAATTTTACCCATATGTGTAAATGCTACATTGTTTTTTCAACCCATAGGAAGAATAAGCAATGAAACCTTTGATACATATTGATAGCAAGTGCTTTATACAATCAAAACTCGAAAACTGCCACTAACTTATAAGATTGCCAACTAACTGTTTGCCAAATCTGTGTAAGCAGGACTCATGAGGACATCTGAAAAGAACCCAGACAGTCCTGCCATGTGGTTACTAGGTACAGCACTAACTCACAAATCTCCGAAGCCAAAAACATCAACAAAATATGATACTTTTCTGCCATGCACTGAATGTGCAAAGATCTTTGAACTTTCATTTTTAAGAAAGTTGAGTCTACATGGGAGGAGAAACTGCGTATCTTTCTTACTAAACCTCTCAAGTCTAAAACTTCCAACTCTACTCTTCGAATTTGATAGTTTATAGAGGTTGTCTGTGTTTAGGCCAAATCTCATTTATCTAATCAAGTCCAAGGACAGAGCACAGTTTGAATCAGGGACCCAGACAATGCCATGTGGAATCCAGCTGCTTCTCTCAGGCATGGCTTCATTCTGCAGCGAGCTGCTGTGCTAGCACTGATGGCCTTTCGAAAATTTAAGATTTCATTTTGCCAATTTTACCAACTGATCTTGAAAGAGACAACACACACACACACACACACACACACACACACACACACACCAAAGAGTTCCAGTAAACATCCTAGGGTCGATTGTCATTGATGTAGCTTAGACAGACAGTTGGATTCAAGGGTGCATGCTCTGATGCCCTGGGGATTAGAGGTAGGGTTGATGCACAGGGACCAGGTGAACTGCAGATGAAGAAAGACAGTACAGAACAAAACTGGAGTTGTCTTCAGAAGGGTGGGAATGCTGAAAGGGCCAAAAACAAAACAACCAAGCATTTCTTATAGCACACTGTTTGTTTTCCTGGCTGTGCAGAAACAAACTAATGGCAGAAGGCCCAGTGTGCATTAGGTCTGAGCCAGCTTGGAAGGTTTCCTGCTTCAGCAGGCTCTCCGTTCTCCAGCAGGCAGATGCAAGTCTGTACAGCACAGCTCTGCAGAAGCATGGGTGTGCCTGGCTGACCTGGAGGGCTTACACCTTGGTAGCTATGTGTCTCAGGCTCAAGAAGGGGGATACCAATATATATCCAGCTTACTTCTCTTTTTTTTAAAAAAATTATTTATTTATTTTGTGTGTGGCCAGCTCAGCCCACCAGGGGGCAGGGCTGGCTGGCCTGTGGTGCTAGGGGATTGAACCGCGGTCCCTGTGCTTTGCTAAGCTTGTTCTAAGTAGGTGCTTTAGACCACTGAGCCATCTCACCAGCCCCTACTTCTCCTTTTTAATTTTTATTTTTTAAAATTTTATTTATTTGTGCGTGTGTGTGTGTGTGTGTGTGTGTGGCCAGCTCAGCCCACCAGGGGGCAGGGCTGGCTGGCCTGTGGTGCTGGGGGATTGAACCACGGTCCCTTGTGCTTTGCTAAGCTTGTTCTAAGTTGGTGCTCTAGACCACCAAGCCATGTCCCCAGCCCTACTTCTCTTATTTCTTAAGAATTTTCTTCTGTTTGACAGTCCTTTCTCTGTATAGAATATTCTATTAATTCTGAAGCAGTTCTCACTGCTGGACCACATACAGTTTGGGCTTACTTTCTTTTGTTAAAAATAAAATGTTTCCCTTATTTTATTTATTTATTTTTTCTGTATTTTTCGGGAAGGGTCTACAGGGCATTTAGGGTCTCACTACTAGATCGAACTCATAGTGATTCACCTGTTTAAAGCCTCCCAAGAGCTGGAATTATAGGTGCAAGCCACCATGCCCAGTCTCTATTGCCATCTCAGTGTGCCCCACGGGTGGTGCTGGCATGACAAGTCTGGGGATTGAACCTTGGCCCGTGCGCTTGCTTGCAGGTGCTTTAATCTGCTGAGCTATTTGGCTAGCCCTGTTTCTCATATTTTAGATAAAAAATAAATAGATTTGTTTTCACAGTCTCCATTCCATGCCACTGATCTGGGGTTTATCCACGCAGGCCTTATTATTTATTGTAACTGTCCTACTAACCTGTTTTGAAACTGTCTCATTGCTATTTGTTTCTCAATAAAATTAATAAAAAAGAAAGAAATTGCTAAGCTTATTTGGAAATTCATATGACATTGAAGGAATCTCAGATAACCAAAATAATCTTAAAAGAGAAGGGCAAAGTAGGAGCAATTCTATTTATGTGATTACTTTATTTTTGTTGTTGAATTTGGATGCCAGGGATTGAACGCCAGGTTGCTTTAATGTTAATGCTTGTTATCTCTAAGCTACATCCTCAGGCCTGTTCCCACCAGTATACTGACAGTATAGACTACTGCAGAAAATAAAACTGCTTTCTTCTGCACCATTTCAGGCATTTTGTCTCCATGTTTGCTCAGAGGTTAAAAAAGCATAGGGGAATAAATCATGATGGATGAAGGAGAACTGAAACTTCACATTGCTACAGTGAGTCCGCAGTATTTGGATGCAAAGCACATGGGACTACTAGCTCATTAGAAAGAAAACAGTCATTTGGATATATATATATATATATATATATATATATATATATATATATATATATATATATATATATATATATATATATATATATATATATATATATATATATGACTGAACTCAGTATTTATTTATAGATTGGCAGAGAAAGACCAAACAAAACACTAACAAAAACTTTTATCTACAATAATATGGGCATTGAAATTCTGTCCTTGGCACTCTTAACACAATTTTAGGGGAGAAATTTGGGTTAGGATAGCTTTCCTCGCTGAGTCTTCAGTGCCTAATATAATCACATTATTTGGGATACTTAATAATCTTAATTAATGTCGAGGTAGAGCGCCAAAGGCTATGATCATTTTAAGGACAGTCAGTTGTGTTTTAATTGTTTTGAAAAAGTCTGCACATGGCAGGAATCCAGTTTCTGTGGGATCTCATTGGAGAGACACTAGGTGAGTGCAGAGGGCTTGAGCGGAGTGGTGTGCCCCCCAAACACACACGTGTCAGGTGCCACGCTTGTCCCATGTCGGCCTTCTTGCTCCATCAGTTGTGACTGTCTGGGAGAACTGCTCATCTTTGTCAAGATAAAGAGCCATATTTATTAGATTGTTTATGTCTGTCTGTATATCGGACTCCTAGTGATCCTCCTGTTTTCATTCTCCCAAGCGCTGGGATTAAAGGCCTGTGCCTGGGGCTGGTGAGATGGCTCAGTGGTCTAAAGCACCTACTTAGAACAAGCTAAGCTAAGCAAAAGCACAGCGACCGAGGTTCAATCCCCCAGCACCACATGCCAGCCAGCCCCACCCCCTGGTGGGCTGAGCTGGCCACACACACACACACACACACACACACACACACACTAAATAAATAAATAAATTAAAAAAAAAAAATAAAGGCCTGTGCCACCACGCCCAGGCTCAATGGTCATCTCAGCACGCCCTGGGGGCAGAGCCGGCACCGCACTCTAGGGATCGAATCCCAGCCGCTTCACTCTGACTTAGTAGGGGCTTTAGTCTGCTGAGCTATCTGGCCAGCCCCTCGTGTCACCATTTTTACTGGGTTTCCTTTCACTTGTATTTAATGTGTTACTTAATGTTTTTGTTTTTGTTTTTGAGACAGGATCTCACTCTGTAGCCCAGGCTGGCCTCAAACTCACGTTGATCCTCCTGCCTCAGTCTCCCTAGTGCTGGGGTCACAGGTGTACACCACTATGCCTGGTTCTGGTGATGGCTTTTCAATATTTTTCCAGACCTCAATTTTTCAGTTAGCCCTGGATTTTTATCTCAACTGTGCAATGTGATTTTTAGAAATATATCACTTTATACTAAAATGGACTCTATGGAGTATGAGTAGGAAAGTTTCAAGTGCTTGTGATTATAATATCTAATAGTCTTTGGATGGGCACTGGGTCTATGTACATTAGCTCTCTGAATTAACTTAATCCTAAAAGAATCTCATTTTAAAGGAGGCTACTGGGACTTCTAAGGGTTAAAGCTATTCATCTGCAATTACAAATGTAGGAAAGAGTTGGAGTTAGAACACTCACCACATATCTAACAATGTGAGTCACAGCACAGCCCTGCTGAATGCACCCTGCCCAGTGAAGCCAGCACCAGGGACACACCTGCTTAGGGAAGACCCCAGGACTTGGGACAGAACAGCCCTGTGATCAAATCCAGGTTCTGCCATGTGCCAGAGAGGTGTCTTAAACAAGTTATTTGGAGTTTCTACATTCAGGTTGACTGAAAAAAATAGGAGATAGTCACAATAAAAAAGCTCACATTCATTGAGCACTTATTACCCTCAGATGTTCTATGAGATACATGAATTCTCTGTCTACAAATGGCAAATCTTGACCTTAGAAAATAAAGGAACTTGCTTAAGAAAGGACAGCTGGTGGGAAGGTATGCAGCTGCAGCTAAGCCTCAGGCAGCCTTAACCATGATTTGCCGTAGCTCCCAATATGGCCTTTCTCTGGCTCTTGTACCCAGTCTGTGCTGCGCACTTAAGGAATGAAGGGTATTACTGTTACCAGTGGAATTTAGCCAAGAATATAAATTTCTATAACATGTAGTAGATTTACTATACTTGTGGAGAAGTTAAAAGGATGCTAAAGATGTTCAAAGGAGGAAGCCATGATGTCTGTAAGTAGCACACTCTTGAAGGAGATAGTCCTTGAAAAACATGAGTAGGACCTTGGCAGGCAGGGAGGTGACTGCAGACAGGCACCATGGAGTCCCCTGGGGAGCAGAGCACTCTCCTTGGTGCAAGGTGATGGCTTTGGAGGTGGGAGAGGCCACTGCACAGCCTAGGACAGCCTCCCTGTGTCCTTACTAAGGCCATTACCATATGGTCTAGGAGGCGACCCTCCCAGGTGATGTGCTGAGAAGGCAACGCTGACCAGGGCCGGACAGAGCAGACAGTGGCTGGGGGCATGGGCAGGGCAGAGTCTGAGTCACCATGTGCCACCCGCCAGCTTCCAGGTGAGTGTGGGTTTTGCAGAGAGTGCATTCCTGGGCCACTCTTTGATCTGAGTATTTTTATGGCAGGAGGGGTTTGCAGTACAACAGGGCCCCCTACAGGCACCTTGCTGATTAGCTCCAGAAGAATTCAGAGGAGCAAAGATCTCCAGATTACCCCAAAACAAGTGCTGGTTTAGAGGCCCAGGGGAACCCAGAACTGGTGGTATGAGCAGCAGAAGACGGCTGGGTGTTGAGGACACATTCCTAGATGTGCGGGTAGCGAGGGCAATCTTTACACTTTTTGTTTTTCAAAAGAAGCTAGATACATACAATAAGACATCTTGGTTTCTCAATGTGGGCTTGACTTAAATCAAACATCAGAAGAGCCAAAAGGTATACATCTGTGCTCTGGATCAGCTTACAAGTTTCACGCTCTCAACACAGATCCTCCCTAGAGAACACGGAGTCACCTTCAGATTCTAATTTCTCCACTCATGAGACTATGACATCCAAAGAACCGAACAGGTAAGCACATAGTTCTATGACAGCTGTGTTAGAGCACAGGTCATCTACCTGCCAATCCACTGCACGAAATTTGAACACTGCCTTCAATTTTTACCATAAGCTTAACCACCATGACAGCATTTTTCTCCAAAGCCTACATTGGGGTACAACAGAAGAGAGGAAGGGTTCACTGAGATGGAGGGTTCACCTGTGTGCTTCAGTCCCCTGTCCCCACCCTGGCCAGGTGTGTCCATCCCCATGATGCCACACAAGATGAGAGACACCTGTCCACCCAAGGTGGGCTATTCTCATATTCTCTAGTGGCCCAAATTCTCTTAATCTCCAAATAACAATGGGGAAATTTGTGCTTGGTCCATGACAAAGGTTATTTTATATATTGCCAAGGAAGGAAGTTCCCATTTGCACACAGATCACTGGAGTACTTTGCTCAGTGCACTAAGAAATTAACTCACAGCATAAATATTCTCCCTTAAAGTATTGGGATACATTTTGGTTTCCTCTGGAGCACAGGGTTTTGGAATTGTATCTATCTGATTCTGGTTCTGGTTCTGGCTCCACCACTTAAATGCTGTGAAATGCTGAACTAGGGAACTGCCATCTTGATTCCTCAGCTATGCATAGGTGGGAATTAATTAAAATAATGTGAAGAGTACTTTCAAACAATGTAAGTGTTCATAAATGGTACCTGTTACACTGTTGCTTTATTTTTTAAATTTTTTTGACTTAACACTGTTGCTTTAAATCAATATTTTTGTGCTATTTTAAAGTTGTAGAGATGCCATTCTTTCAAGAAAGATACAAAGCCTAACTTTGGTGCCCTTTTAGAGGTTAAAAGAACTATTAGTTTGGTAGTCGCTTGACCTTAGTCTTAGCCAAACTTCGATCTAGACAACTTATGCTGCAATGTCTAGGACATACAGATGACAAAGAAAGGCCATGAGGTGTTTGGATAAGACCTGACTAAACAGCCCAGTTCTCCTTGTTACCATACGACACATTCCTTTGTTGTGGAGTGTCTCTTCACAAACTTCAGGTGTTGCCTGCAATCTGGAACCTGCATCATGTTAGTTTGCTCAGAGGAGTCAAATACTGGGACAGTGCCATTCATTTATTTTTTAACATGGATACTGTAGGTTTACCCTTGACATTCTTAGGAATTGGGTTACTCAGGCTCTTGTCACATTGGAGTGGGCATAGACTGGTTGAATAATTACAAGAAGTTTCATACCATATTTGAAGGGTATGCTTCTGAACAGGTTACTGAGCAGACCTGCACCAAAGGCTTGGACAGAGATGTGGACCCATCCTGAGTCACAGGGTCAGATTCTGACAAATTAAGTTTCAAAACTTGCAGTCCATTTTGGCAGGTGCTCAGAACTGATGTCAGCTGTGATGTAAGCTACAAAGAGTGGTATTTTGCAATAGATTCTGGTAGCCCTTCCCAGGAGTGTGGGTTGTAGGATATCAATATTATCACACTCAAAAAGCACGATACATTGTGTAAGGCAGAAAGGGCAGATGGCTTCCTCGGAATTTCAGCATACGTCAGTTCTTGTGTTGAATGTCAAAAGCTTACATTTCTGTTGTTATCTTTAAGGCATTATTTTCTTTTTAAAATTTTTTTTATTTGTGTGTGTGTGTGTGTGTGTGGCCAGCTCCACCCACCAGGGGGCAGGGCTGGTTGGCATGTGGTGCTGGGGGATTGAACCGTGGTCCCTGTGCTTTGCTAAGCTTGTTCTAAGTAGGTGCTTTAGACCACTGAGCCATCTCACCAGCCCTAAGGCACTATTTTCAATTAAATATAATGAATGGAAATCTTACTGATGTTATCAAAACAGACATGTCAAAATCAAAGGATCAGACCTGTCACATGTCAGTAAACACTAAAAATGGACTATGTAACAACTTCATCTTCTGCAAGTATTATGAAAACATGGCTCTGCCAAAAGGTAACCTGGGGGAAAAGGTCACAGTGGGAAGCAGTTGGAACTCCTTTCATGTACGTTCATGGGCCCAGGAACAGTGGGGACTACACTGCTCTCCCTCACCCCATCGTACTCCAACGTGCGTACAAGTGATTCACCAGTGAATACCGACTTGGAAGAATGTGCTTTCAGTAAACCAAGGGACAGATACAGGGAGGAGACAAAAGAGGAGTGAAATGAGGCAATGAATTCTTTGGCTAGTTTGATTTAGTCAAAGATGCCAGAAGCATGTCGTCATTTCATTGTTGAATGATCTACTCAATTTAATCATCCTTGATTGATAGTTGAAAGTGCAGTTCTCATGCCACGACTAAACTAATTGGCTCTTTTCAGGGTCATATTGGATATAGGAATAAAAATAGAAGATGCGAGCATGTGAGATCATCTTGCATTGAAACATTTTCCCGTCACGTGCTGTATATGTACACATGTATGGCCAGGTACAGCCTGGCTCCATGAAAATGCATGAGACTCCCTCCTGCAAACTTAAACTTGGCTGTTAGAGATGATTTGACCCTGGGTCATGTGAAGATTCCCTGTGACAGAGCACGCACAACTGTATTTAGTTTCTGGAATAGTCTCCTTGGGTCAATTTTATACTGCTAATGAAGTATAAAATTGGGGGAAAACAAATAGCATATTATTGTTTTGGCTAATGCTTTGATTTAGCAACTTGAGAGTTTTAATTATTTTGTCAAATGTTCTAATTTCAATGTAACTGGGTTTAAAATTGGCCAACACAGTCACTGAGTATCCAAGATTGTCTTGGGTTTTCCCCTCTGCACCCTCCAGCATTAATTCCTTTCCCTCCTTAGGCCTTTATTGTTTCTCCCCAACTCTCCCCTGCTCTTTTATGTCTTTCTACAATGTCCAGGAAGTGCATAGCTTTCTAGGTGCGGCTACTGGCTTCACTAGAAGGAACGTTCCCTCCCCACCCACCTGACGTAACCTTCACAGAAGGTGAAGGGTGGCACAAATCTCTGCCCAACCACTTAGCTACAGCAAATTCCTTCTGAGAGACAAACAAGGAAAGCAGAGCATAAACCTTTTAAGGGGTTAAGGAAAGCCTGAAGTTCATGAACATGAAAGGCTTGCTACCACACTGTGATAGAAGAACACTCAAGTTTGGCCCTCTGGCAACCAACACAATTGCTTGGCTTATTTACGTCACACTGAGAAAAAGAGTCCTTAGTTTTAGTTTGAATCTGAAAAGAAAAATGGTAGCTGTTAAATTTATTTCATTTCTTTTAAAAATAAATTACTATTTTACAAATGGAACAGTAACATCCATATACCTAGGACAATACTCAGCGGCGTGCTTTGGGGCTGCAGGTGAGGCTGGATGCAGAGGCATGAGGAACAATCTCACTGGCACACATGCACCCCGGTTTGCTTTTCTCATTATCCAAGTTTAGAGGTACAAGGGCCTTGGAGAAATAAATCCAAAGCCCAAGGAAATTAAGGAACCTACATAAGCTAGTGAAGCTATGTGGCAGAACTAGAATTGGAGAGGAAGGAACTTGATTCCCAAATAGTTTTTCTAACCACTGCTTCATTCTTCCCCTGTTCAAATCTGTTACAAGCTTTCAGAAACGCAGCTGCTTCCACCTGTTATTAGGTGATGAAAGAAAAAAAATATTCCCTTCTCTAGTCCTTCAGTTTCTATTTCAGGATGAATTGCAAGCCTTTTGTCATTAGGGAGTTCAGTCCACTTGGATGGTTACCTGGTAGCTCCACTGTCACCGTGGAGGGAACTATTGAAGAGAAGTGACAAACAAAAGCACATGGGACAAGCAAGTCCATGATCAATACAGGAACTGAAGTGCTCTGCCTGCTCTGGACGTGGTGTCTGGATAGCTTCCAGCCCTCAGAACCTCTTGCTTATTCTATATTTCACAGATAAAGGCTGCAAGTATGGTCACACGCTGGGTGTGGATCGTGCTTCCCTTGGACATTCCAGTTTCTCTTCTGTGGACTGGCTGTAAGGCACATGCTCAGCTCGCCCGAGGTACTGTAACACTGATCTCATCCTGAAAGTTGACATCCAGTCAGTTAGACATTATGAAGGCAGAAAGCTTGGAATTAGGTCCTGGAGTGCACCAAGAGCCCATGTGGATGGCCACAGCGGTGGACAGCAGACACGCGGAGAGCCCATGCTTGGCACCGCTTGGCCTGCTGCAAAGCTGAGGGTTTTCCCAGGCAGGCGCACCTCTGACATGGTGAGAAGCATGAGGCAGTTCTTCTGCAGTGAGAACAGTCGCCCCACAGGAGCACCTCTGCCATTGCAGCTTGCGTAGTTGGCTGTGTGACACCCAAGGGTGGCAAAGTCTGAAGACCAGAGCTGAATTTTACCTTCTCTCAGTACTGTGATCCCAGCTTCTGTCATTTTCAAGTCTAGTCGGCTTGGCACATTTTTGTTTATTTGAAGATTTCCATTTGAGGCCCATAGGTTTTTCACAAAACCCTCGAAGATGATGCTTTCCAAAGGCCTCAGAGTGGCTGCTTTCCTCCAGAACACATGTTGTACGGAGATTTCAGGTTCAGACACCTAAAGCAGAGGAGCAGTTTTACACTGATCACTGTGGATTCACCCATGCAGTGTTCTAGCGGCTGCACGTAGCAACCTCCCCAGCTCCCCTGACCACTGGTGGATCCAGCCCTTAGGACTGTGACGTCCACAGGCTCATGTCTTCCTCCTGAGGATTAGCTGTCAGCATAGCACAGCCCACCAGGAGGGTCCTAGGAGATCAAACCCCTGCCTCCCATGAGCTCTTCTGGCACACGACTGACTAAACCCAAGACTGCTCTCCTGGTGGGCTAGGCCTGTGATGTCACATGTGTTCTAGATCTTACATGGACTCAGGCAGAGTGTCAATCTTGGCTTCAGCTCACTGCTCTCTACCTGCTTTCCTTCTGCCATTACACTTTTGAATTATGTGACAGAAACATAACTGAAAGGAAGGAACTAGATTCCTTGACAGTTACTTCTGTCCTTGCTCCCACAGCCCACACTGCGCTCTGCTTGGGAGCCTGTCCCCAGATAGGGTGTATACTTCAGTGGGTCTCTCCTGTGCCTCCTTCCTCTTCCTCTCATTATTCTTGGTCTCTTTGACAAATATGCAACTGATATAACACTGTATAGGTCTGATTTTTCTCTAAGATTAGTTGTTAAGCAAAATGGACTTTTCTAGTTTTGGGCGGCAGTTTTAGTCATTTTTTAAAGTTATTTTTAATTTTTTAATTTATGTATTTGGTACAGGGTCTCACTATGCAGCTCAGACTTGTAATGATCCTCCTGTTTTTCGCCTTCCCAGCACTGGAATTACAGGCATGCACCACCATGCTGGGTCTCAGTAGCCAGCTCAGTTCACCCAGGGGCAGGGCTGGCATGCCATGTGGTGCTGGGGATTGAACCCCAGTCCCTGTGCTTGCCAAAGCAAGCACTTATTCTGCTGAACTATCTCACTGGCCCTTAGTTTTAGTCATTTAAAAGTGACAACTTAAGGGGCCAGGGAGATGGCTCAGTGGAATAAGCGCTGCCCTGGCAAGTGCAAGGGCCTGAGTTCAATCCCCAGTTCCACTCCCCCCCCCCCAGAAAAAGTGACAACGTAGTAAAGAACAGCAGGGGGATATATTTATTTGTATTTTTAAAAAAATCAATGTGTCTCACATTATTTTTTGGCTTTTTCCTACTTATGAATAACCATAAATGTGTAAGTACTTTATACTTACTTGTAGATCAAGTTTATCATCTTAGGGTTTAGCTGTACACAATATATTCCAAAGACCCCCCCCCCCCAATTGAAGTCTGGGGAGAAAGTAGTCTGTGTTCACCACATATTTTTATTCAATGCTCATTTTTGGTCAACAAATGCTTATTCTGTGACTGCTGTGTGAGAGGTGTAGAGCTAGACCCACGATGTATCACCACAGCAAGACACCCTTGGTTCCGAGCACAAGGGGCCTGCTGGCCTGCTTTATTATTATTTTCCTTTTTATAATTTTGACTTAGGCAGACAAAAACACAGAAATTGTGAATTTGGATCAGCCTATTGAAGTCACTTTTTACCATTCTCCTGCGTTTCCAGGAGAATGAAAATGAGAAAAGAAGTTAAAAATATGTTCTCAGATTTATATTCTTTTTTTTTAAAATTAAAAATCTATTATAACCAGGTTTGGTATGGGCTTAATAAGTATGAATACATGTAAGTTCACTTCATAGTTTGTCTTGTTCATACCTTTTTCTTATGTAGCAGTAAAAAATTGCCAGAAAACCACTTAATAGTAATCCAACGCCAATCCCAACTGCGATATATTTTTCATAAGAATCCACAGCATATGAAGTTAAGGTCAGGTGCTCACATCTTTCTCCAGTATAACCAGTATAACACCTTTAAAAAGAGAAGGGGATACAACATTATAAAACCTTTGATGACAGAAATATGAAAATAATATATTATAAAAGAAAGAGGAAAAAGCAGGCATGGAGGTGTATCTGAAATCCCAGCACTCTGGAAGGCTGAGGTAGGAAGGCCACAAGTTCAACCCCAGCCTGATTGAACCCAGCAATCTAGTGAGAGCCTCTCTCAAAGGCAGGAATAAGAAGTGCTGGTAAGGCAGTTCAGGACAAAGGCCCAGTACTCCCTATTCCACCATAGGAAGTAATTTAGAGCTGGCCAAATAGCTCAGCAGATTAAAGTGCCTGCAAGAAGACACAGGGGCCAGGGGTTCAATCCCCAGGCCTGCCTTGCCGGCCCCACCCCTGGGGTGCACTCAGATGACTGAGACTGGGCATGGTGGTACGTACCTATAACCCCAGCACTTGGGAGGCTGTAAACAGGCAGATCACTATGAGTCCAATCTAGTATTGAGACCCTGAACACCCTATATACCCTTCCCTAAACTACAGAAAAAAAAAAAAAAGAAAGAAAAGAAAATAAACTGTAGAGTCAACTACCAGGTAGTCAGTATTCTGAAGGTAAGAAATAGTCATTGATGTTATAATCTTTGACTAAGGCCTTGTATTTTCACCTTTATGGTAGATGGGGAAGAGTGTACTTGTATGAAAACTTAGCAAATTAATGATTATTAAAGCAGTGGCTTGTTTTAGAACTTTAGATTCACAGAAAGCTTTTTTGTCTTAGACTGTTAAATTTTATCACAAACAATCCTGTGAAAACTAAGAATCACCTATTCATGTTTAAAAAATGCAGGTCCCCAGATGCTACCAATCTGGGAATTGTATTTTTAAATAGTGGGGATTACATAGTTAGAAAAAGGCTCCGGAGATATTCAGGTGTGAGAAGATTGACAAGTCATGCTCAGATCAACCACTATTTCCACAAGACAGAGAGAAGAGCAACATGGAGGCCACTGTGTGAAGACACAGCCGGGAGCCCCTTCTGCCGGCAGCCAGGGTGGGCTCAGTGTTACCTGCAGATGGCCTGGCCCAGCTCATGGTGGAAGGCACACAGGCCGTTGATACAGTAGCTGCTGTGGTCTTCCAGACAGGGATGTGAGAACTTCAGGGCGATGGGTCCTTCCACAGAGTCAGCTATGAAAAGGAGACTCATGTGAACAGAGAAAGTGTGTCCAGCTTTCATGATAAATGTTCTGTACACAAGTGAAGACACACTTAAATTGAGGTTTAGGGGAGTGTTTGGTCCTTTGGACTACAGATTCCCCTGGCAGGGCTGGGTTGATGTCTTCTCAATAGATCATTAATTAATCAGAGTGTAGGGTGAGTGGACAACTGCCCCATCCTTTAGAAGCCACACTGAAAGGCATGGAGACAGGTTTGCCTAGAGGTGGCAGCACTGAGTCTGGACTCAGCAGGTTGCTGTAAGCAAGACTCCCACAGTGTGTGAAGCAAGACAGCAGTGTTCACATCTGCATTTTCTCTCTTATATGCTGCAGTGAGCACTTAGGAAGATTTGGATTTATACCGATGAGACAGTAAATTTAGTTCTTTTCTCTCCTAGAGGAAACAGTGGTGTGAATTCCTTCCCCTGGGGGTGGTTGCAATGGTACAAGTTCCCTGATGTCTTTCCAAGAGGTTTGCTGTGTCCTGTACAAGACACCAGATCTAGCTGAGACCAGTACCTTTGATAGCGATTAAAGTTTCACTCAATGAAGAGGCACTGTGAAGCAGGAGTAGAAGCTGCGGACTTTGCAGTTTTTATCTTTAGCTCTAGCACTATGCAAGTATTGTAGGCAGCTGAGTTAGATAGAAATATATGCAGTAAGACAGGGTTAAATCCTGGAAGGACCCAACAGGAGGCCAAGATACCTTGCAACTGTGGGAGAGGCAAGTACCTTCACTGTGGGCCAGACCTCTAGACAAAAGAGTAAACAAATGTAGCCCCATACCTCCCTTGGGACAGGCATCAAGTAGTCACCTTGAAAAAGCCAGGACGAGCTAGGTAATCCAACCTCCTACAGGAAAAGCTCCTATTGTATATTCATTTCTGCTTGCTACCTGACTCCCTTCCCATTTGATCCTGATTGAATCAATTTTACATGAGCAATTATACTTTTAATCTTATTGGTTGGCCATAGTTTTGTCCTACCTTGTGCCCACCTAGCTAGTTCCCACGTTTCCCACTTTAGGCCCACCTCACCTTGGGGTTTTGCTCTAAAGAACACCTAGAAAAGGCAGGGTCTTTGGCAATCTATTCAGATCCCTTTCTGTCCCTCTCTTGGACAGCTTTCTTTCCCTCAATAAATATATTTTGCTCTTAACCTCCATTAATCCTAATATTTATTCTTCAGTTGTAGAGAACATGAACTCATCCCAGATATCTTTTAGGTGGCGTTTCTTTCCCCAGTGTCAGTATCACTGAGGGACATAACTTTTACAGTCCAATATCTAGAAACTTCCAATGGGAAACTCTTCAGGAAGGGGTGTTTGGACAGATGTGGGGGTTCAGGAGGCTGCCCTGGCTCTGCAGGGAGCTGGAGACATCCTTGTACTGCCTTTGGTGTTTACACAGAGGAAAGGCTTTTGTGTAGAACTGATTCCCTTTGGGTATACTTTAATTACGAATTCTTAAATTTGTCTCCAGCAGATTAATAGCACTTGATTTTGTCATCCTTATAGATAATCCCAGATCCTCATCATCAACATTATGCTGTAACTGTATTTGCCTTGATAAAGATAATCCTACTTATTTGCTTTTAGAAATAAAACAGATCTAAAGGTATTATTTTTATTTTGAAAATACTGTTTTTAGGTACTAACATACCATCAAGAGACTATGTTGTATCCTCACTTTGCAAAAACATATTACCTTAAAATTCACATGCATTTTAAATATGAAATGGCAAATTTATCATCTTAATAATGAATTTTGAGGCAGTGAGAGTTTCCCACTATGGATTATGTTGAGTTCCTTTTAATTCAAACTGAACAAATAATCAAGCCTGAAACAAGATTTCCTAGAAAACGTAAGGACCAAAAGGAGTTAGATCCCAGGAAAGCATACACAAGAGGACTTTGTTCCGCTTAGAGCATTAGTTATAAATTTATGAAAAAAATCTTTGGATGTTGGATGCATATTTTTAAGTTGAGTGGAAAGCAAAAAGAAAAGCTGGAGTTCTCTATTAAGAAAGCAAAGAAAAGGGCTGGGGAGACAGCTCAATAGAATAAGCGCTTCCCTGGCAAGTGCAAGGACTTGAGTTCAATCCCTGGTTCCGCAAAAAAAAAAAAAAAAAAAAAAAAAAAAAAAAAAAAAAAAAAAAAAAAAGGCAAAGAAGAAAAGTGACGACACTCAATTCCTTTCTTCCCATTCCTATTATGTGAAATTTGAAGAATTCTATTTGCAGGAAGGAAAAAGCACTGGGAATAATGTCCTGCCATCCATCGCTGTGTGGAGTCCACACCTCTCTCATCTTTCTATAATATTACTGGTCATATTTTAATACAAATGTTCCCTCTTCACTGAAAAGCACGGAAGACATGAAGTTGGCTGAAATGTACTGTAAAGCTCACACTGTCGCAAACTGATACTAAAAAAAAAAAAAATCAAATGGGTAAGATATTTTAAGCTGTTTAAAATATATCATTTTTGATGAAATAAAGAACAGTTAAGTACTACTGTCTTTCCAATGTAGAAACAAAATACTTGACTTGCTCTTTTGTTTGCCTGGCTGTGAGGACCAAGTGTGGTGTTTCCTCTGTCCCTGTCACACTACAGGTCATCACACCAAGGGCACTTGGAGACCCATGAGAACCGCCACTCAGGCACAAGTCTTCACAGGTGGCAAGCTTTCTTCTCCAAGGTCATCCCGGTTCGAGCAGGGTTGAAAGGAATGTTGCTGCTCATAGCAGCCAGAAGCTACCGCTGATGGTAGTAATAATAAGACTGGAAAGAAGCTATAGCACCAGCATCACCAACAGACATCGGGCACGAGCCGTTAGGAAAGGGAGCACTGGCTGAAACAACAGAGGCCCCCAAAAGACGACCGAGAGAAAGATCTTTCCATAGATGACTCAAGTGGCCATAATTTGGCTGGTAAATATACAGTCACAAATCAATATATATCCATCATCAAGATCCCACACAGGGCAGGGAGCCACCACAGTACACACAGCCAAGTGGAAAGCCACCAGGAGGTGTGGCTGTCTCACTTTTGGACTGCAGCCGCTGGAGGCAGCTCTTCTTTCTGTTTCACTTCCGCTTTTGCAAAAGGCATTTCTTGGCTAACATCTCCATCTGTCACTTCAGCTTAACACCCTCTCACTAAATAAAAGAGCTGATCACCTAATAGGTACTTAGAAATTTCCAGTGTTGCTTCTATCATAATCCAGATTTCTCACGAAGGATTTAAGGAAGATATTCGGGATACCAAGAGAGGCAGACAGTACCTTGGGTCTCATTAGCAGTCCTGTTGCTTCGGGGGGCTGTGCCTGGCGACATCTCAGTCCAGTTGGCCTCAGCAGTCAGGGCGGTGAGTGCTGTGGGGGTGGGGGAGGCAGCCAGAACAGGTGAGCCTCTCTCCAGGCAGCCAGCCGTGGTGCACCCAGCCAGCCTCACTCTGTTCTCATGTTTCATTCAGTTTTTAATTAATTTCATTTGAAATACAGAACCTAATGAGGACAGTTTCCCAGCCGATTCTCAGCAGCTCCACTAACTACATTCTAATTATGAGAAATAGAAACACAGTAATTTTTAAGAGAAGATGAATACATTTACATATTAAATTAAAGTATTTCTTTGCTGCACTATAGTGGGTAAACGTGTCAACTGTCCTTTGTATGAAGCAAAAATTTTGGAGCTTTTAAAAAGGAGGAATCAAAATCTATCAGTAGCGGGAACATACATTTCCTAAAAAACTTAAATTACTGCACAGATTCCTTGCTTTAATCTTCGTCAGAAACAACTGTTAGAAGCTAACTTTTCTCCTAATTCAGAGAAAATAAATTCCATTTATAGTTCACAGTGACACAAAGTTAATAAAATGAAAAGGTAATTACCTACCATTGCAGAAAAGACAGATTGCCACTGGGACTCCCAGAGCCATATCCAGTGGCCGCTTGACTTTCTTTCTCCAACCCTCCTACGCTGGCAGGTGGCAGGTTTTATTGAGCTCTGCGTCTTTCTTGCATTTATATTTCGGGAAGCGTCACCTGTCAGTTCTTACCAATCAACAAAATATGCATTTCTGGCAGTGGCGCGAAGGCTCCGGGCGCTCCCGCACCTGTTTAGGAAGCCTGCGTTATCTGGCAGCGTGATCAGGTTTCCTTTGAAACACAGGTTTCCAGTTACCTATGGGCATGTTTGTGTCTGTGAAAGTTCTTAAAACAGAAAAGAAAGGGAATTTGGGGACGTTTCCCTTAGTGTGAAGAGAGCTGGACTAGCTCTGCTGTGGCTTCCAGCGGAGAGGTTTGCAAATCAGGAAACGGGTAAACCCGACAACAAACCCTCCCCAGCGCTGTAGTCAGTTGGGCATTCCTTCCTCACACACTGAACCGCATTGCAAGACAGAACGCTCTGTCAGCGTGGCTGTAGGAGAGGAGTCAAATTTGTGTAAGACCAGATTTAAAGTTCCACTTGGGGTTGGGGAAGCAGGGGCTGGGCGTGCAGGATGCCCGGGGTACCCGCCTTGAGTGCGTTAAAAAATAAATTTCCTTTTATATATTGTTACATCGTTTCACTTTTGACAACTGCCATAAATATAATTATTTCAAATATGACATTTCCCTTCCTGTTATGCTGCGGTTTGGTATTTTTCTGAGTAAGCAGAATGATGAGTCGCCAAGTTTTATAAAGGATGCCTAAATTCATGCTCCAGTGATCAGGTGAGAGAGAACCAATAAATATACCACTAAGAGCAGGAATAATAATAATAGTGATGATAATAATAATCCTCTGTTGAAATAAAATGACATTTAGTTTGGGTGCATCTTATGAATAGAAAGTCTTGACACAATTACAGTTTCTCAATGTTAGCATAGTTAGGATGAATCTCACTACGAAGGACAAGACGCGTAATTATTGCCATTACGTTCTCTGACTCTAGGGGCTTCCCACAGCATTGAACTTTCCCCCAAACTCTTACAAATACGCTCTCTTCATGTGTCAGGGTGCCGTTTCACCTAGAACTTCAACTTCTGCTTTTCTAAGTCTCAAAACCCTGTTCCAGTCGGAGTGTGTTATCAGCCACATCACATCCACCCAGCAAGGAGTGAGATTTATCAGAAAGGATCCTTTCTCTAATCAAATAGGAATCTGGCTTTAGAAATCACACAAGAATGAGCTTGTGTTCACTATAGCTTGGGCAATCACTTACCACAAGACTCCTCATTTTAAAGTTAAAAGACGTAGCACTGGGCTTACTTCCTATGGACATTTTGTATTTCTATTTTTGTTTTTTACCTATTTTTTTAAAATGTATTTTGTGTGTGTGTGTGTGTGTGTGTGTGTGTGTGTGTGTGTGGCCAGCTCAGCCCACCAGGGGGCAGGGCTGGCTGGCATGTGGTGCTGGGGATTGAACCTTGGTTGCTGTGCTTTTTTGCTTAGCTTAGTTTGTTCTAAGTAGGTGCTTTAGACCACTGAGCCATCTCACCAGCCCTGTTTTTTACCTATTTCAGTTGATTTTCAAACGCTTAGTGTCAAGCACAGGGCCTGTGTGTGCTAAGCAAGATGTCTACCACTGAGCTACATCTTGAGTCCAATCATCTTTTTTTTCTTTTAATTTTATGGATAAAAGGTAAAACAAAATTTCATAACAAATACTAGAATAACAATAGTTAATACATCACGTGTTACTATTTTTGAAGTAGTTGCTCAGGGTACAAGATATGGGCATAAAAATTTCTCCTGTCAACATTAGCAGAAACCTTCCTCTTAATAAACTAAGAGACACTAATAGTATAATTGAAAATTTTTTTTTGGTCATTTTTCCTACTGTTCTTTCCCCTTGTACTCATCCTAGTTCCTTTTTCCTTTTGAAAATTTCTTCCCATTTCATAATATCTAATGTACATTTTATATCTTATTTATTCTTTCATTTTCCCTCACCAAGGAGACAACACAATGTTTACATATGTGAGTCTGATTTATTTCACTTACAAGTATGGTCTCAAATTGCATCCATTTACTTATAAAAGTTTCAAGTTTACCCTTGTTTGTGACTGAGTAGTACTCCATTGTATAAAAATACTGTATCATTTTAACCATTCTTTGGCTGATGGGCATTTGGGTTGTTTCCAAGGCTTAGCTATTACAAATTAGGCTTCTATGGGCTGGCCTGATAGCTCAGTGGACTAAAGAGTCTGCTTAGGCAGAGTGCAGCAGCTGGGGTTCCATCCCTTGCGTGCCTTCCTGCTCCTTCTCCCAGCACTGAGATGGAGATGGAGACTGGGCATGGTGGGGCGCGCCTGTAATCCCAGCACTTGGGAGGCTAAAAATAGGAGAATCACTAGAGTCGGATCTACATAGTGAGACCCTGTAGACCCTGTCCTAAATACAGAACAAAAAATATGCTACTATAAACATGGGTACACGTATGTCTATCTCTGTGGTATAATGGTTTTAATTCTTCTGGGAAGATATTCAAAAGAGGAATGGCTGGGTTGGATGGGACCTCTAATCCTAGTTTTTTAAGGAATCTCCACACTGATTTTCATTATGGTTGAACCAGTATGCACTACCACCAACTGTGGAAAAGGCTTTTTTTCCCACAGCACCTCCCCCCCTGCCAGTATTTGTTATTGCTTGATTTCTTGATGATAGCCTTTCTTTTTGGGGTGAAATAGAATCTCACTGTTGTTTTAATTTGTATATCCCACGATGTTAAACAGTTTTTCATAGCTTTATCTGCTGTTTGTATTTTATCTAATAAGTGCATATTCATCTCAGATGTTCCACTTTTAGACTGGGTCTTTGAATTTGGAGTGGTTCTGATTTTTCAGTTCTTTATATGTTCTAGTTATAAAGTTGTTTGTTTGAGGAACAGTTGGCTAAATTTTTTCGCCACTCTGTATGTTATCTTTTCAGTCTGTTGGTGATTTCTTTTGATGTACAAAAGCTTTTTAATAGGATGAGCTCCCCATTGTTGATTCTTTGAAATACTTCCTGTCTAGTGTGAAGCCAAAACATCTTTATTTCTAAGACTGTGAGACAGAAGTATAATGATCCTCTTTATAGTAACAATGACCTGACGCTAGCATAGTGCATTTGATTTATGGATTTTCACATATATCTTGATTCTTCCTTTAGCAATTCTGGCCCAAAGAAATTCAGAGTCTGACATATAGTAAATAATAAGTTTTTCTTGAATGCATAAAGAAATAAATAATTGCCCTTCTTTATTTTCAGATGAGAAATGAAAAATGAAAGCTCAACAGAGGAGTAGGGGCTGGGTGAAGCTCTTGCTTAGCATATATGGGACCATGGGTTCACTCTCTAACACCACAAAAAGAAAAAAAAAAGTAAAGAATTACGATTTGCTAAAGGACATTGGTATAGGACCTCTAAATGATATAAGGGAAATATTATAACTCTACCATCTCTGATAGGTTGAGTTTGTGTTCTCTAAAATCAAAAAGTGAATTTGAAGGAACAACAGAGGTTAAGAGTAGCAAATTTTATTGTGGGAGAGACAGCTTCTGAGAGACAGGAAAGGGCCTGAGTGGGTTGTCAGGAAGCCCACTTCTCAAAGGAAGTTTTAAGCCGTGAAATCATAAGGTGGGTACAACACAGGACAAAAGCATAATCAATCAATAAGTTTATCAGTATAGCTGCTTAGGAAATGTTGATCGAATGGGGAAGCAAGTCATGTAGCAAGTGTACATGGAAAGAACAAGGGCCTTTTTTTGAAAGAGATAAATCAAGAGGTCCTGGTCACCCACCTGGGTTACTGATACCTATCTAGACTTTATTGGACCAGGTGACACCTATTATAGTATGTTGCTTAGCCCAGGGGGAGGCAGGGAGGCTTGGTCACTTTGCCTTTATTTTGAGACCTGACCTTTAATGGGTACGCCTCAAGTCACAGTTGTAATGCATTCTCATCCTCTGCACTGTCTCCGTCAGAGGCCTAGCCATCCAACTGCCTAGAATATTTCTACCTAACTTAGTTGTTAATAAAAGCATGACTCAGAATTTAGACTTCAATCTCATCCTAGACTCCTACTCAGGTACACGTTTCTTTTCATCAGCTGTGTTCTTTGGTAGATTGATGTCCTTTTCATTATCGCTAATGTTAAGCAGTAAATTTTATTACAAGAAATTGAAGAAACACTGGTTTGCATTCACATCAGGACTGAGCATGGAGAACCACTGCCTGTTGAGATGTTTCCCGCTGTGGTGACCTAGGCCATGACATAAGGAAACTCATTTACTGTTTTGGCTTAAGGTTTAGGCCAGATAATAGCTCTAGTCAGTCCAGCTGCTGCTCCTTCTGTGGGGTCCACAACCATCTGACAGGATAAAGGACTTTAGGGGGAGAGGTCATCAAAGGCAGTGATATGAGGTAGTGAAAATATGGGCTCCAATTCCATCATCCCAGCAGATCTTATTTTAAATCTGATCCCAACTTCACTATCCATCTGGCCTTGGCTGGGACATTTTAATAACCCAGAAGGCAAATTTCATCGTCTATTACATGGAGATCGTTAATAAAGAATAAATGACCCTCCCTGCACAAAAAAAAAGAGAGAAGCAAAAGAAGCACTCCAACCCCGAGGGGTGCTCAAGCCAGAGGAAAGTCTGCTCTTTGGCAAGAGCAGACAGACATCATGTGCCCACATGCGGAAGGGCAGGGACTCCATGGCTGGCATGTGCGATGAATCCTAGATTTTCACCACAGGCCATGAGTGCCGATCCTTTTCCGGGACTGATATTACTTCTGAGTTTATTTACATATTTTGTCATCACTCCCACCTCAATTTGTCTTAAACCTGAACATGTCATCTCTTCTCCAAATTCCACGCCCACTTACAACTCCTTGCCCTGATCAGTGGCCGCCTAGCCCAGCCTCTACCTGCAGTCTTCACCATTAAGAATGCTCTGCATTCTGGTTTACCTTGTTTTCCACAAATCTGCTTTGCATGTTGATCTGGCTACATTTCCAGAACTTCGCCTCTCACACCTTTTATTTTCATCTGAGCGGCAATGGCAACCGTTGCTTTCATACTTCCTTGGCTTGCCATCCTCTAGTTTTTGTCTGACTCCTGTTCTTTCTTTGGACCCTTTCCACAGATTATTCACAGACACCAACAGCACAGGCACAGATATCTGTCTCTGAGCTCCTCCACAAAGCCGGTGTTTGCCGGTGTATAATGGACTCCATACATAGTCATGGTACCAAAGAAGTGACTTTATCTCTTTCCTTTGCTGACAGGCTTCTTCAAACTTGAGTTGGGCACCTCGGAAGTTTCTTTGCACAGATCTTGCCCTTATTCCACCCACTGAGCTTGACTTTTGCAGAGAATCACTCTGCTAAATCAGCTGTTAGACCACCACCCTACCCACGTCTTGTTTCTCATCCCCTTAGTATCTTAGTTGTAGCCCGTTATTATCAACATACTGATGAGCCAGCTTAGCAAGAACTGCCCAAGCCCAATGTCTAACCAAGTTCCTCTTAGTGCTTTCCTGCCCACTGACCCCCACCTTTCTTCAGGGGCCCAGAATCCAGAATTTCCAGCTGTCTGTGCTGTGTACAGAGTGAAGTACATTTTTCCTCTCTGTACGTCCCACTCCACTGCAACAGTCTGGAATAAATGCTTCCTTACGGTGTGCAGCAACTGTTAGAATTTTTGTTTCACAGCACTTAGTTAGACTCTGGAAAGGCTGAGTCCTGAATATTATTCCAGCATAATCCCTCTTATACCATGGGTATGAGCTCAAAACTAAAGTTTTTGGGTCATATGTTGTGGGGAGTTAAGGACCCTTAAAAGTTAAGGAGGTCCCTTCTGAAATGTGTGCTTGTGAACTTTGGATTTAAATTTCTGAGATTACTAGACAAAGGTTGGTCTATACTGATTATTGAATTTATTATAGTATCATTTCTTTCATATTTGGGAAACTTGTAACTCTTTTTTAGCATTCAGGTAACAATGTATGAGCAACAACAAAACTTACAGCTATCTTCAAAAAGAGAGGGAATACAGATATCCTTCTTCAAATTGTTTTATTCTGTAGTTGAAATGTTAATTTTAAACATTTAATCTATTTTCACAAAATGATCAAGAGTATGCATTGATAAAGATACATGTAAAATAAAAATCACCATTAGCTCATGAACATACTGGGATTTGTGCATGTAAAGTAAATGCCAGTTATAGTACTCTAGTAGTCTCAAAGTAGCCTTTAACTACTGTTCACTTGTGTTTCCTAATTTAAATTGTGCTAGAGAGCCCACATCTCTTTTGAGAAACAAATTTCATAGGGGAAGAGGGAAGAACTGTGGATACACAGCTGTAGATTTGCAGTTGCATCCTAAGATGTAGTCTCAGCACATTGAAAACGCTCTGCTTTCCTACTAGATTTCTGACTTTGGAAGCAAATCTTTTAGTTGCTGTCCTTTAATGGCATCCTCCTTCATACTCTACCAAGTTTTTTGATGTTGGTGGACAAACACAGTATTAGATGTATTTTGGATTTCCCCATTATTCTTTAACAAAGTTACTGTCCAAATACTTTCTTGGAAGAAGAGAAAAATGCTAAGCCTAAGACTTTTTTCATATGTATTACTATGGCGAATAGTGCTCCAGGTTTTCATAGAATCACCACTTTCCAGTGGCTCTGGATCTTTCACCTGCCTTGGATATTTTTCTTTCCTTCAATAGAATATCACTTCTCACTAGGATGGCCTTGTTGGTTGCATCTGGGAGTTATCTAAAGTGAAGATTTATTTTACTATTTCATGTTTCCCTTAGAAGGTATTTGATATAAAACATGGATTGTAACAACTAAGCACACTTATGGTAAAACCTAAATTGTTTCATACATGGGTGCACATTTGGCCGATACAACAGTTGTTACAACAGTGTGTGTGAGATCTCACCATGTAAACAAAAGTATGTATTATGAACCCTTTATTATCTAAACATTATGAACAAACACCCATAAAATGATGAACAAAATGGTCATTCAAATTGTGTTGGTTTTTCCTAACACTCAAAGTTTGGAATTGTGTTCCAAAATTATGTGAACCATCTTGTCCACGATGATTCTATCCATGGAGAAAAAAAAGACAACATACAAATAAATAGCTTTGTAATACAATACACAGCTTCTTGCTGTCTGTCAAGTCCGTGACCACTGTGATGTCCCCAGTTGCTTTATTCTTCCTGTGCTCTAGTAAACGACTTTCTGAGCTGCCAGGAGGGTGTTCCTCAGAAGAGTCGCCACCGTCACGGGGCCCACACCTCCGGGGACTGGAGTGATAAAGCTGGCTTTCTTCCTCACAGCTGAGAGAGGAAACAGAAGACAATGCTAAATTTATAAGAAAATTGCATGTTTACATGCTGCCTATAGACTATGATAACAGTCTAGAAAAAGTGCCCAAATCGTAACCCCAAGGCCACAGATTTATTGCAAAGTGCCAACACTGCAATTGATCTGAATACTAAGGTTTTAGTTTAGAAAATACAAGTCATATACTAATACCTTTTGTCTTAAAAGAAACACATATGTTCACCACTACTGCTATTGACTGCTCTGCATTAAGATACAATTCTAACAACTTCCAGTCATTTTTAGACTAATGGGGGCTGCAATAAACACACATCCATACTTATGCATGAATGCACAGACTCAGACATGCTTGTGTCATGAGATCTAATGTACAGGAAGAACACAGGGAGACCAAGACTGTCAGTTCTATTTCCATTCAGTTCAATGACTTAATTAGTTCCCTGAAACTCTAGCTAGCTACTTGTAAAAGATATGATACTGGTCACAAAGTGGAGGTGGGGCATAAACCATTGGGTAACGCTGTTTATTAAGTTGAACTATTCTTGTCAAAACAATATATTCTTATATGTAGACAAATACATTCCAGTGCAAATCTAATAAAGCCACCAGAAACATTTGCATTACTGAGCATATACCCAGCCCTATTCAACAATATGAAGACTTTATTCAATGAATTGCTTCCAAGGGAGTGGAAGATAACTTGGAGCCAGTTTTAAGAATGTTTTCACATCCACAGTACTAAAAGTGAAAGCTCTGTGCGTTTGGGGACTTGATGTAGCCGTGCTTCTTCTCATGGACCAGAGCACTGAAGCTGTTCAGCTAACTACACAGCACTTATGTCAGCATGGACAGTGCTTCTTACTGTGTCCTCTGACATCATTAGTTACCTGCTACTTAGATGTACTATCACTGGCAAGTTTGCCAATCCATTCTTCTAAATAAGTCCAAACCAGGAGTTTTCTGAATCTTATACTATTTTTTGTATAATTGATGTTGCCCTCTTGAAAGAAGGGTTGGAAATATGTAACTTATTTGAAGGGAATAGTGCATACAGGCATTTAAAAAATCATAGGAAAAGCAAAGGAATAATATTCTTTGACTTGCAGTCCAAGTAAGCATGACTACATCATACACACAGCAACGGAGGTGGTGTGCTATGCCCCGTCCCCAGTGGTGTGTGTCCTAGTGAGACAAAGTATGAGTGAGCACACAGGTTTCACATACTAGACGTGTGGCTCCCAAGGTGCCAGCAGCAAGAGGTGGTGAAGCCTTCAAGAGGTGAACACTAGTGGGACATAACTGGGTCTCTGGGGAGAGTAACACAGATGGGGGGTCATGGGAGTTTCTGTGTGCCTGCCTTGGTATCTCAGAGCAGGGCATTACCCCTCCCCACCTGCAGCTTCCTGTCTTGCTGTACGACCCTCTGATGTGTATCACACGAAGGCCACAGCACCCACAGGCCCTGCCTGGAGCCCAGCTCTCAGACTTCCAGGACTCTGAGCTAAACATCTTTTCTTAACAAATTACCCAGCCTCAGGTTTTCTTTATATCAATAGGAAACACTAAAATAGAATGTATTGAGACTCAATAAGAAGGCTGAGTGTGGAAAGCTAGTATTTTTGTTTCCCAAAAAGCTTCTCTCTCCATCAGCAGATCCTTTCCTGGGCCCTCCTTCCGTCCAGCGTAGTCTGCTGGGGAACATCAGGTGGTGAACAGCCATTCCCACCACATGTAGTTAGCAAGTTTTAGTCCTTGTTTCTTCCAACTTAGTTTTTCCTTCTACTTGGAGTATTCTTTCATCTTATCCCAGTAAGAAATGCTTATTATTCTTTAAAATCCAAAAAAAATGCAAACTGTCTTTGATTTTTCTCCAATACCCATGCCTCCAATACCAAATTAAAGTGTCCACATCTTCATTTTCCCACCATGAGAAAAAAAACAAAACAAAACCCCGCTGCACCCTGCTCCCTTATCTGCCTGCTGCGTGAGTCCCAGTCTTAGCTCCGCTGCATACCCAATGAGGCACTCCGAAAAGTTATTGAAACAGCCCTCACTTAACATCTACAACTAATTTGCAGAAGTGTGTTCCTGATTTTGGTAATGATATTGGTGTTTCTGAGCTAACTTAACCACACAACTCAAGCTCTCCATCCTTTTCCCATTTACTAAGCAGGCTCGCAGCAAGAGCAATGCCTTGAGGACCTTTTCCTGGAAACACCATGCCTTTAAAATGCAAACAGGGGCTTTGAAGAAGTGTACCACTACTGTTGACACTAATAGTATATAAGGTCATATATCTGTAAAGCAGTAACTTTCAAATATTATACATAAAAATTAAATATCACCAAACAATATGGTAAGTTGGGAATCAAATACAAACTTTTCAATGGTAAACAAAATGTTTTATTTCCAAATCAAAGAGTAGAATAAAATTATTTATACCAATGGATTTGTTGTGAGTATATAATTGCTTTTATGTAGTTTTCAACTTGGAAAAGTAAAGTGTCTGGGCCATTATTTGTATGTGCTAAAACAGAAAACAACCATACCCACTCCACCCACTACTAGTTGAGTGACTATTATTAGACAAGAACTTCCCATGCATTGTAACTTTTATTTGTTTTTCCCAGGCTGATCATGAACTTGTGGGCCCAAGTGATCCTCCTGCTCAGTCTCTGGAGTAGCTGGGAATACAGGTTTTGTTTGGCTTTCTATTTACTAAACTTGGGTTTATCTATCTTATTTGAATAATTTAATTATTATTTATTTTAGTACTTAAGAAAAGTCTGTCTCACTGAAGTTACATGACTTACTCCTCCTCTTTCACCCAATGGGGCATCATTCACAGCCATCCTTAAAAGATGCTGGGATTCCATAGTGTCACCCCACTTCCATACAGCTGTATGACCAGGGCCTGGATAAGAAGAACCCTGGAACAGCTCACGTGCCAGGAATTAACTCAGTTTCCTCACAGGGTTAGGAGGAGTTCTGGAAGAAGACACAAGAGGAGCGGTTCTAACAGACTGGTTTCTCTGCATGCTCACTGTGGGCGCTTGCAGCGCAGCAGCTCTGAGTTGCAGCTGGCACTCCAGTTGCACAGGGGCTTATGGGCCTGCATGGTTATAGTCCTTGTGGCTATACTCTTTAGGTGTTGGCTCAGAAAAGCCCCTGGTCCGTAGATATGACCCTGCTCTTCCATACCACGTTTCTACTGCATTCATCTCAAAAGGCAAAGTGTTTTGGAGGATAAGGGGATGAAAATGAGCTGTTGCGTGAAGTAACACTTGTCCAAAGTCTTGAGCTCAGCGCCTGTGTCCCCGCACGCTGTCCTGGTGAAAGCCGGCACACACACCCTGGCCTACTCACCACTCTGCACAGGATCAGACTGGGGGGGACGGGGCTTCAGCTGACTGGGCTGAGGGTGCTCTTGTTCTAGTTCACAAGTGTCCAGCAGTGGCGGTGGAGCACTAAGCATCACTCAGAGGGAGAAGCCTGTGGCATCCTTGCGAGCACAGGTGCCCACTCAAGTCATTATTTCAAGGATTTTTGTTTGAAATCAAGTATAAAGATTTCAAAGATATGAAGATAAAGTTCATGCATGGTCACAGTAGATAGTGCTGAGTTTGACTGGGTGATGATTATTAGGTCTTCGTTTTTTCCCTCTCTTCTTGTTTTTGCAGTACTGGGGATTGAACCCAGGGCCTTGTGCATACTACACAAGTTCTCTACTACTGAGCTACATCCCAGTTCTCTGTTCCTTCTGATTTAACTTCCTGAGGATCTATGATTGAGAAAATATTTAAGTTTATGTATTGTGGACTAGAGTTAATGTATTATCTTTTTATACAAAATGAGGATACGGAGGTACTGGTAAGTGATTTTTCAATAAAGATAATTGTTAGCAAATGCTGATTGGTGAAGGAACCAATGCTTAAAAGAATTTGTGGTATATACTGGTAGTCCTGGTTAGATAGGAGGCTGAGGCAGGAGAATCCATTGAGCCCAGTAAACTGAACAATATAGCAGACCCTATATTAAGGCAAAGAAGTAAAAAATTCTCTAATGATTTGACATAATCAGTTCAAGGTTATCGTAAGCAATGTACTTATGAAGTACTAGAGGTGGCTGAAGAGATAAAATTAGTTGTGGGAGAAAGACTTTAATTCACTTCCCACGTGATGCTCTAAAAAATGCCTTCCTCAGTCAGGTGGAAAAGGAAAAAATATTAAATCACCAGAATAACCCCAATGGCTGATCTTTTCCTCAAGGCAGACAGGGCTTGTCCTGCTTATGAAGATGATGCTTCTAAAGATTAATCCTATTATGTGTGGGGGAA
This sequence comes from Octodon degus, assembly GCF_000260255.1. NCBI lineage: Eukaryota > Metazoa > Chordata > Mammalia > Rodentia > Octodontidae > Octodon > Octodon degus. The sequence goes on along the minus strand of NW_004524604.1, from coordinate 935,475 downwards.
AGTATTCTCTATGCTTCACTGGAGAGAAACACAGAAGCATGATAGGGCAGTAGTTTCCTTTAGAGATTTACTTGCTAAAGGCTCTGGGGTCAGGAGTATATGCACTTTTTTAAGGGAAGTAGCACTGGTTATGCACATCTGAGAACCAGGCATCGTTCCTGGTTCTCACCTAAGACACAATGAACACAGAGGGGAATCAGAGTTGGTTTCATTCCATCAGGTCTTCATCATGTCAGAGTTAGTGAAATTGACAATCACTCAAAGAAAACACCTATCCAATCCTATTGCCAGTGTGGAGCTTGTGCTGGGTGTGTGAGGCTTACAGGGAAATGACCTGATGGTGTTTAAAGTGAGTTTGAGTGAAGGCAGTCAATCCCTGGGAGAATTTATTTAGGTGATCCCTTTGCAAACCAGACCGCCGGTCCCTCACATGGGTTCTGAGGGTGGTACTGTGTGGCCATGTGGGACTCAGAATGCCACAGTCTGCTTTACACACACTGTGCACTCTAACATGCTATCCCAGCAAACATGCATTCTTTCTGCCCACATCTAGCATAGATGTCACATTCTTCGCTCGTCCCCAGGCTGAGGTGACTTCTTGTCCATGAGTCTGTGAAACTTAGAGTGTGTTTCCATATGTGGGTACAGAGCATGTTGGTCTCCCCTGTGAAATGTGGCTAAAGACCTTTTCCTCCCCCACCTCAGGACTTTGGTGTGTGCCGCTGACATCACTTACTAAAGTCAGAAGTGTTTCCAACTGAGGCTAGGAGAGGAGTGTGCACATATGACCCACATGAAGGAAGTTTACAGATGGTTGAGATTCATTGCTGTGGTACGGCAGCCTTGCAGGGTGGCTTTAGGTTCCAGCAAAGTCCCAGGCAGTCCTCACCATGCAAATGGTTTTCCCAACTTTGTTTATATGGCAGGTGCAAATGTCTCACTGTTCCAAGTGAGTCTCAAGTTATGCTGAAATTCAAATGCTCAGGATTAGAAAACAGCCAAGTCCTACTGCAGAAGTGTGTACATACTGGGGCAGGAGAAATGTATGCTAATTATTTTTATAATCTGTTATGTCTTAGGCTCTCAGGACACCATATCAGCTACAAAGATTCTTCAAAGCACAGCTTTGATCATATCAGCTTATAGAAATTTAGTGGATCTTCACAGTCTTTAGGGAAAATACAAATTATTCACCATAGTCATCCAGATCTTTTATAACCTACCACCTGGCCAATATCTTGGTCTCACATTATGTCCTGGCCCTGAATCTGATGTTCACTGTTTCTATATATGCTACAAACTAGCCCAGATAGACTCAGAAGATGTTTCTTAAGCAAGAGAGATACAGTTACTGTATCTAGTACCTTACAGTTCAGTTGGGGATACACAGTGAAAATACAATGCCCTAAAAAATAATGAGCTGTTGTATGATATGTGCCAAAAGTGAAATGCTTATTATATAGTAAATCATTTGGAGAATCTACTGGTGCCTGAGCACTATGCACATGTGTGATGCAGCTCTGCCACTTTTCTGTGGGTGACAAAGGGGCGGTGTTCTCAGTGGAGGAGACACTGGGGTGAAGGTGGCAAGAAGAAAGGTGGTCCAGCAATGGGGACTGGTGGAAGGTAACTTGAATTTGGAAATGTAATAAGAAGGCCAGTAGCCAACACGTGGAGTGAAGGGCTACAGGAGATAAGGGAGGCAGAGCCCGGGTTATGAGGCCACATGTTGGAATTATAAACTAAGCCACAGGTGAAGCATTCACACTTGGATAACACATTTTGAGACAGGATGAAAGCAAACTAGAAAGCTGTACGTTTTGTGCTTGTACACTTCTTTAATGAAGGGACTTTGTACTGTGGAGAGCAGGGAAGGAGAGATACAGTTGTGAGGATAAATCCAGGATCTCATGAGCGTGCATCAAAGGAGCAGCCCTCAGATATAGGGTCAGAGAAAGATTCCCAAATTACGAAAAGTCTTCCAAACCTGAAGGATCCACTTGGGCCAAAGAAGCTGAATGAGAAAGCAATGCAGAAAGGAAAGAAGAGCAAGGCCATTTGGCCTCAACAATGACTCCAATGCAAGAGCAATCTGAAAAATCCACGAAGACAAAGTGTGTGGGGAAAACAGCTTGAAGGAAGAGGTGGGGACAGGAAGCAGGCTGTGCAACCTACAGAGGACTGAGGCACTGAGTTGAACAGGGCTAGGCTGTCATTCCTGTGTTCACAGTGAATAAGCTTCTAACCAAGTCTTTTGTGAATGCCCTCAGTTATTTATATATTCAGGAAAGACCAGTTTTGTAAAAGAAAAGATTGAGAGAAAAGTAGATACTAATGAGTAAGTTTTTAGAAGAAAAATAAAAGGAGAAAGTCATTCTACATTTTCATGAAGTTTCAGGCTGCTGCCTGTCATTAAATGATTGTTCAAGAAATGTCTCCAGCTGCAAGATGTCTAGCCTGAAGAATCCCCGTCCTCCACTACTACGACTTTGTTTTCCGTGATTGCCTTTAGATTTCTAAAGGAAGAGTGGCTTGGTGGACACCATTTCCACAGTTCTTGGAAAATGCAATGAACATTTTCCTGTATCAGAAGAGCAGTAGGCAGGGCACAAAGGTTATTTCATGTGTAAACTGAAGCAATGACAGAGGTGATGAAAGAAAGGTGCTTGCCCATGAATGTGCTTGAAAAAAATTCACGGGGCACTTGTGGTCATAGAGTGTGAAAAGGCTGCTCACAGAGGATGCTGCTAGTCATGCAAAAGGAGGCTAAATGCCCTTTAACACTGAATGAGAAAGAGAAAGCTTGTGGCCCCGACCTCCATGGTAGGGCATCCACAACTTGTGTTGCTGGACATCACTTCCTCCTATGTGCCTGCCTCCCTGGCTTGACACTCAGTGACTTGGACTGTCACCTAAAACACTTTGTGGGGAACACTAACTAACTCCTGGCAGTGAATTTCCACTTCTATACATTATATAACCACTCCAAAATTCCCAAAATGAAATTTCCAAATGCATCCAACAATTAATCTTGCTAATATGTTTTGTGAGCTGAATTCAGGTGGAAAAAATCACAGAATATATTTTGCTCTATAAATCTGTTTTTGGGTAAGGGAAGAGGATAAAAATGTCTCAAGTTCTTAGCATTATTTCTCTTTCTATTTTGTCTGATTCTCTGGCACTCTGCATCCTGTGTCAGATTTCGGACAGTGGAACAACTAATTTTTAAAAATTTGTTTGTAGTTTATCAGCATATGTGTGGTACCTAATGTTAATATTTCTTGTGGGGAGTTGGTACATGCACATAATGTATCTTAATTCCTTTTTTTCAACTAATTTTTGAAGCCAAGTTCCTTTTCCAGAGTAGAGACGGGGTGATTCCCTACACCTGTGGCATGGCAGCAGCCCAAAACTATCTTGCTCCTTACCTGTGGATTCTGTTCTCTCAGTGTAGATGTGTAATTGTCTAAATTAAATGCTTGGAGAATTTTCCCATGCTGCTAAATACAAACCACTTAGACACGGCCTTGCAAATATATCCACAGTAATGAAGGGGAGACAGGCTTCAGGAAAACGAGTACAGGAATAACAACCAGAAAAACCTGAATGGTGCAGGTCTGGGAAATAGGATGACTCAGGAGCTAAGAAGGAAGACACTCCACTTTCTCAGGTACCTGCTTAAAAGGGAGCTTGGGAGGACAAAGGATCAGAGAGCAGAGGGTCCCTTAGCAGGTGACCTCAGGCAGCTGACTATGCTTTCTCCTGCCTTCATCATCATGTCTGGCTTCCAATCTGCCACAGTTTTCTACAAGTACTCTGATAAGGTGCTCACTGCCATGGCATCTGGTGGGCAATAATGAGACAGAGAAGATTATTGCCTGATTGAATAAAAGAGCACAAGGCCCTGGTCTACCTTTCTATATGCATTATATCGGCTTCATTAGGCCAGTGAGCTCTATTAATCTGCCCACCTCCCTCCCTCTCTTCTTCCCTTCCATCCTTTTCACAGTGGAGTGTGTTACTTTTCAAGTGCTCTGTGGTTTAGTAACAGAGCTAAACAGAACCCAAACACAAATAAGCCTGACTCCAGAGCATAATCTTTTATCAAAGGTTCATTTTTTTTCTTTTATATCAAATCTCCACATACATGGCTCCCACCTCTGTGATGGGAGTATCTAAAAACTTATCACATAGAAAACCTTCTGGGGAGCCAAACAGGAAATTAGTCACCCAGTGAAAGTGGGCATTGCTTCCTGCAAACTCTATCCCTTATTAGTGGTGACGAGGAGCAGTAACAGCTATATTGCCTGGGTCCATTCTGGCTGCTGGGGGTGAGAACAATGGTACAGCATTTCTAGTCCCTCTATGGGCATCTGAGGAAACGATGAAGCATACATCCATTTTATATGGTCTTTAAAAAACTAACCCGATCATTTTTTGTCACCTTCTCCAATCCTTTCTCTCCGCCTTACCTGTGTCTTAAACCACTGGACATGACTCAGAGTGGCAAATCTATAGCAGATAGGCTGTTTGGCTGACCTTTAAACCTCTTGGCAGGGCCTTCAATACAGCAGTTTGCCACAATCAACCCCAGATGCAAAGTGAAATTCTTCTCTCATAGATATTTGTATTTTACACTGGAACCTGACGAACAATGACAATGGTGCTATAAGAACAAAATGAATTTACAGGCACCGGGCACTGCTCTTGTTTCTGTGGACACACTATTGAAGCTTCAACCTGAATTCTTTTTCTAATACGAAGTAGACCACTCCATGTCAAAGACACTCTCCTAAGTAGGGTATCGTTCCTGACTTTTTGCAATAACTACTTGGTCAATTTCATAAACAATAAGGGATCAGTTAGCGCCTTTATGACAGGGATCTCACAGTAACCAGCAGGGAATGAACCTCTTTGACAAAGTGGCCTGTGTGGACACTGTAACCAGTGAGAGTCTCTCCCAGCAAACTTCCTTTGCAACTTCCATTGATTTTTTTCAGTGATTGAGACAGATTACTTCTAGGCTGAAGCATCAGTCTTCCTATGTATTAAAGCTAGACTTCAGGGCTATGTACACCCATCTACTGTGAAAAGCAGACAGCGTGCATCAGACCAGTCATGATCATATCATCAAACTCAACGATTACCACTGAAAGATAAGTTGGTAATTTAGTTCTTTACAACATTGCGATCAATAGTTCTATATAAGTGACACAGTTCAAAGCAACCTTGTTTCCTGAGAAACTGGTTACTTGTTCTTGCTTATCCACATGGTAGAAGACACACCAGTTACAAAGTACGAAAAACACTTTCCAAAGAAGTTGACTTTGACATAATCCGGACAGTGTGAATTCCAGGAACTGTGTCTAGTGTGTGCACAACTAGGTACCTGCAGCTGGCACGGTGCCCACCATCAAGCCCATTCACACACTATCTGCTAGGAAAGTCAATGAGACAATCAGCAAGGGATCAGTAATGGATGTGGTGCTATAGTTTACTCATTTATGCTGGCGAGTGAATCTGGAGCCTTGCATAGAATATTGTAGATTAATACTGTATTTGCTGCTCTATCCAGTGGGAGCTTTAGTGCTCATGAGGGCACTTCCAAGGAACTTACTTCTCTAGCATATGAGTGGCATCAAAGATTTTGTGACATGACAGATGTGAAGGCATTGTGCAAATGGCACACAGTGTATGAAGGCTGAGACCTGCTGTGGCATGGTAAGGCAAATAAAACTGGACAGGACTCTTCCATTCCAGAGGGAAGCAGTGTGGTGGGGAACAACTCAGTGAAAGTACACGGTGGCACAGTATTGTGAACAAAATCTTGGCAGATGAAACTCGCTGAAGGAGGCTGGGAAGACAGGAGTAAGTGTGGCTGAAAGTTGATTCATAGGACAGCGGGTGGAGGACAAACAGAACCAAAAGCAAGTTGGGGACAGGAAGCTAATGAGGAGCATGGTGACAACTGAAGTGTGACACTGGAGGCTTCCAGTTACACACAAGCACACACTGTCCTCTGCCAGCCATTAGGCTCAGCATTTTACACACATTAATTAGCACAGGGGAGGTGATTATTCCATTTAATCTTCACAACAACTTTCTAAGATAGGTACTATTATCTCAGTTTTTCAGATGATAAAATCAAGTCTTAGGTGAAATGATTTACTTTAGATCATAATTGTTTGAAGCAGCAGGGCTAGGACCCAAGCCTAAGCCAGCCTGACTCCAGAACAGTCTTTCATGAAAGTTTAGACTTAAGATAAAGAAAGGAGTGAAAGCGAATCTATCACTATACATAAATGCAAGCTTCTTAAAAATTACTCTGGAGGTTTTGTTTCATATGTAGGATTTTCTTAGGTGAATGATGCTGTGTTTGCATATAATTCTACCCTCTCCTGTTTTCGTGTTTACTATGGGGTTAGAAATTTGAAAGATTTTTTTGACCAGATAGAATCTCAGATTGTATGGGTCCTCTGTAAGAGAAATTGCCTGCCCAGTGGAGGTTCTGAAAAATGCCAGCGAGAGCTCTAGCTATTTGGAACACACCCATAACTACTGGCATCACACCTCCCTCCTTGGGCAAACTATGCTCCATGTGTCTTTTATGTTTTCTCCTCTTCACCTTTACCTGCTGTTTGCTCCTCCAAGCAGAGTGTCTTCACTCCCTCTGCCCACTCTCTACCCTAAATATGTGTAGCTGAGTGAAATTCATGGCTCCTTTAAGATTGGAAAACTGGCACCTCTACAATTGCTTGTTCCGAAACCATTATAGTCAGACTTGATTCTTCTTCTCTCATATGTAATCATGGAACCAGTCACCCCAATTCTTCTTTTAAATTATCTCTACTATCTAACCACCTCCTAAAACCTTCACCCATTACCACCCTGGTCCACGCCCCATCACTTTTTACCTGGATAATTACAACACCTCTTAGCTGGTACCCCTATTTATACTCTCAGCTCTACAAAGCATGCGTGCCACTCAATAGCCAGAGGGGTTCTACTAAAACATAAGCAAAATGTTTCTTCTTTGCCCAAATCCTCCAACAGCTATCCACTGAACCTAGAGAGTAAAATCAAAATTGTTTTCCATGGTCTCTGCAGCCCTTCATGATGTGGCACCCAGCTGCTCCCTGTTTAACATTTCCCCTACAATTCTCCCCTGAATTTACTGCATCCAGTTACAATGCCCCTTGCAGCTCTGGAAGCCAATGAACATGTTCCCCGGCAAGGTCCCTGCACCGGCTGTTATTTGCTGCACAGTCGGCTCCTCCCTCCTGTGTCCACATGGCTCTCTCTCTATTGTGTTCATGTTACTGCTGATTCTTCCTCACCACCCTGTCCGGCAACCCCACCCCATCATTTTCAGCTCCCTGGGCTTGTTTTATGCCCACAACACAGAACAAGATCTCACGTATCACACAGGCATATATGTGTTCACTGCTGTCTCCTCTTCGCAGCACAGAAGCTGTCTGTGGGTGAGCACTGTGTTTAGGTAATGGCTGTGTTACAAGGGCTGGTAGCAGTTCCTAACACACAGCAGGTGCTCAAGAAACAACTGAAAGCAGCACGAATGAATCTAAATAGAGGAACTGGCAGGGCTACAACAGGAGCATCATTAATGATCAAGATATTGAAAATAAATCCAGAGAAGATAGAAATATGAAAAATGAAAGTCACACTGTAATTTGAAAAACTGAATCAAGTGAATAAAAGGTCAAATATCTATTCATGATATAACAGTAAACAGAGTTTGGTTAGAACTAAAGACATTCAGGTGAGGCTGTACTCTTCGTACAAAGTTTATGGCAACTCCCTGTACTTTGTCTTCCAGAAAATTCAAAGCTAATGTATGGCTTCCCTACAGTGGGCATCTATGAACTCTACTGGAAATTTATAAGTTCAGCCTGCTTCAAGCCAACCAGAAAGCAGGCAGACAGTGATAAGATTGTCCCCTGAAGTCATCACAACTGTATGAATGCAGAACAGGTGGTGTATAGATCCTGGATGAAAAGTAAGAGATTAATTTAAATTTCTGTGGCTGAGGCCACCCCATGGTGTTTTGTTGTGAAAGCTCTAGCATAAGATTATAGACATTGGGGCTGGAGAGATGGCTCAGTGGTCTAAAGCACCTACTTGAAACAAGCTTGGCAAAGCACAGGGACCGCGGTTCGATCCCCAGCACCACATGCCAGCCAGACCCGCCCCCTGGTGGGCTGAGCTGGCCACACACACACACAATAAATAAATGTAATAAATAAAAATAAATAAATATTTAACAACAACAAAAAAAAGATTACAGACATTAAGATGGATGAGAAAGTACCTAGAGTGGGCAGATCTGCCTGCTTCCCTGGAGTGCTTAGCTGCATGGTAACATGTCGGGAGTTTAAGTGTCCCTTTGTCATACAGCTTAAGCCACATTCAAACATGAGACTTCCGGGGAAAACAGAAACCACCCATGCATCATACAAGACAGAAAAGTGACGCAAACCCATATCATTGGCTGAATGTAACTGTGTGCTACAGCCTTAGCATGAAAACTGCTAATGAAGGCATACACAGCCAAATCACACGTCCCTCTGACGGACTAAAACATGTATCCATGCCACCCCTGGAAGCAACTATAGCAAAAACAAACAAACAGACAACCCCCCCAAGACTTCATCATAATATTAGTAGAGTTATTTCCATAAAATGTGGTTTCCTTACTTATACAGGGTAGATCAGTTTCCTCAGCAGTGGAATGTGCTTAGGCCTATTTCTCTGTTTGTGGTCTGATCCTCTGCCCAAGCACAGGGAGGACATCTGCTAATGGAAATGGGCCCCCACTCGCCCCAGCGCTTCCCCTTCCCATCGCCCAGCTTCCTCCCAGGCTTTGTTGCAGCTCTATCCTCCCTTCCTTTTGGTGCCAGCAGGGAGAGGTGTGGTGGGGACAGGAGACAGGCGGAGGGAGGGGCAGCAGGAAGCAGACATTCCAGTTCTGCACTCCACCTCTCTCCCTGTGGAATGCATCATAAAACTGAGGCAAAGCTATTAAACCTTCAAAGGATTATAGACACATCTGGGTGTCAGGTGGGAGGTGTGAGCGAGGCCTGGATTCACCATGTGGGCAGTGCTGACTGTGTAGCAGCGGAGGAAATCATTAACAGACCATGCAGCTGACCACATCCATTTGGCAAACTGCTATAAAGCGGCATAATTACTGGCTTCTGAGCACAGCAGTGCAGGCTGCTTCCCAGCTCATTATTCGAGAATACAGGCTTCTTGTCAGGAGGTACAAGGCCCCTTCCAGAGCAGCACTACAAAATGGTGAAGAGAAACTGCAGCTGAAAGCAGGTGTGTCGCACTGTTAAAACTCCTTAATCTGTAGAGCAAATCCAAGATGTTCAAAGATATCATCCAAGGCATGATTAGCTGGTAATAAAAATAATTCCTAGACATAAAAATAATTTTGTGAAAGGTGTTTTTAAATTGTGCGTCTTACTAATGTCTTAAATTGTAGGTGTGGGGATTTGCTCAGGTGACTGGAGAGAATGCTAAGAATCCGTCAAAGGCCCAATCCATCTTGAGTTCTTTCATTGAGGATCCATGTGAAAACAAACTAGCACTTCTGTGGAGAACACACTTCAAGGTCCTATGTGTTCCGCAAAGGGCCCAGAGAGGCATGGCATTGTCTCACTTAGAGCCACATGAAGAGAATCACCCGTATGTGATTCTGCGGAAAAGTGCTAAGCACACAGTACCCCCAACACTGAGATGCCTCCATGGATAAAACTGCAATGATAATAGTGAAGAGCTGGGCGTGGTGACACACACCTTTAATCCCAGCATCTGGGAGACTTAGGCAGGAGGATCACTGTGAGCTCAAGGCCAGCCTGGACTATGCAGCGAGATCCTGTCACAAACTAAACCAAAACAAAACTCCCCCCCCCCCCATAAGAGACTCTTGTAATAAAATGTAGAGTGATTATGGTACTGGATGTGAGTCTGAGCCATGCAACACTAATCCCATGGTATTTTACTGAGCATAAAGACAGCAGTACATAGTTTCACAGGAATGCAAGACCATAAAAGTGGTTTTGCCAAGAGGCCAAAGCAACCCTAATAATCAACGGAAGAAATCTCACTTGTGCAATGACATTTAACACATTTGTCAAAACATTCAAAACCCTCATAGTATGGCTTATAAATTATTAGAGAGCTGAAAGCAGTACTAGTGTTGTAGGCAGCTGAATTAGATAAAAATATTATAGGCAGTCAGATAGGGCCAGGCCCTCAAGGAGACAAGATGGAAGACAAGGCGACTTTACAACTTGGAATAGACAGACATTCCCATATGGGCCAGATCTCAAGACCAAGACAAAACACAGCTACATACTTCCTTAGGGATGGGCATCAGGGATTGATATTCTAAATAGGTATCAATCACCTTGAAAGAGCCCAAATGAGTCACTAGACCAACCCCCAACAGAAAGAGACCCTGTCCGTATTCTTGCCCACTTGCTATGTACTCGCTTCCCCATTCGGTACTGGATTTAATCAATTTTACCTGAGCAATGGTGCTTGTAATCTCATTGGTTGGCCATAGCTTTGTCCCACCTCATGTCCAGCTAAGTGAGTTCCCATGTATTCTCCACCACCTTAGACCTGCCTTACCACGTAGTTTTCTCTATAAAAGTCCCTGGAAGGGACAGCTTCCTGGGGACAACCTGCTCGGGCCCCCCTCCTGTCCCTCTCTCAGACAGGAGCTTTCTTTCTTTCAATAAATATATTCTGCTCATAATCTCCGTTTGTTCCTAAAATTCATTCTTCAGTTTTAGAGAACACGAACTCATCCCAGGTATCTTTTAGGTTGGGAGATCAGTTTTTCTCCCTGTGTCATTTAGAGTTTTCCCTGTACCAATAGCACTAACATTTCCTTAGTGCATCATAAAGTGCAGAAGTATTGGGCTTGAGTTATTTAACTTTGAACAGTTGGTATAGTGCTTGCCTTCTTCTCAGGAGACATCTCTCCACCCCGTGTGTTCCTTCGCCGGTTTCTCTGGCCCTGACTGGCCCTGGTGCACTGACCTCTGCAACATGTCCTGTCATTATCATCTCTTTGAGGCCCCTAAGTGGGAAGTTCCACACGAGCGCCACTTTCTCTGGGACATTACTGCCCTCAGCACACCCATGTGGGCCTCTAGGTTGAAGGATCTTCCCCATCAGCAAGCTCTCCTGTACCAGGGCTGCCCAGTTTCCACTGATAAGAAGCCAGTGACTTGGCTACCACCACTTCTCTCTTGGCAGTAGTTACAGCGAAACTTGCACCAATACTCATAGAGCAGCGCACTTGGCCCTTGTCTCCCTGTGAGTTTGGGGTGGAGCCCAGGCTGAGGTGTCTCCCTCTCTGGTGGACCACTGAGCCTCACCCTAGGTGAAGTCCTGGCCTTGCCAATCAGGACTCCTCTACCCAGCCAAGGGTAGCAGGAGAAATACCAATAGTCATGGAGGTGTATCTCATGATGAAAGCATAAAGCTCTGATCCTCCTTCTAGGGGTTTCTATGCTTTTACGAGATCACCTGAGAGCATTCTACTGAATTTCTAGGACTCACCAAAAATTAAAGCTGAAAGGAGCCCTCCTATCATGGTCCTCTCATCTATGAGGTGTGCTCTGAGATCCCAGTGGACACCTGAAACTGAAGGCCAGTCCTGGTCCTATGTATGTTATGCTCTTTCCTGTACATACATATCCAAGACCAAGTTTAATGTACAAACTAAGCACAGTGAGAGGCTAATACAGTAATATGTTCTCTAACAAGAGAACAAAACAATTACAGGCATAGAACACAGTAACAGTTACAGGAAGGTGGCCCCTATCTCTTAGGTGTCTTACTGCCTTGTGCTCACCACTCTTCCTGCAATGATTTAAGATAATTCAGTGATAATTTCCTGGTTGGCTGCACCAGGAAAGTGAACCCCAGCACCACTGCTGTCATGGAACAAAAACTCTGATGGCCAGAGTGCCGTGTCTAAGGTACCCTCTTCAGCTTCTCAGCCCTATGCTCCGTTTCCTGTTTCTCTTATAGCTTGTTTCTTTCATCACTTTCTTTCATTAGACATTCATTATCTACTCAGTCCCACAGAGCTACAGTTTGGTTTGATAAATTTCACCAAGTCAAGAAGCATGCCACGGGGAGGGCTTATGCGCATGTGCCATGAGGCATGCACTGCCACCCCAGGCATACATTTTAAGCACATTGTCCAAACAGCATCAGAAGAAAATCCATTCTTAGTCAAAGTAAAGCACAGAAATGATATGAGACTTCAGAAATGCTCTACAAGGGAAGGGCTGCATACAGTGTGGTAAATATGGCAGGGCTTGATGGTACACACCTGCCATCCCAGCACTGAGGCTGAGGCAGGAGGATAGCCTAAAGTTTGAGACCAGACTCAACTATATAGCGAGTTTAAGGCCAGTCTGAGCTACACAATAAGACCCTGTATCCAAAAAAAAAAAAAAAAAAAAAAAAAAAAAAAAAATTGCAAGGGCCAGGGGTTCGATCCCTGGGCTTGCAGTGTCAGCCCCACCCCTGGGGCACACTGAGACAGCAATTGAGACTGCGTGTGGTGGTGCATGCTGTAATCCCAGCTCTTGGGAGGCTGTGAATAGGCAGATCATTATGAGTCTGATCTAGTAGTGAGACCCTGAATGCCCTGTAGACCGTTCCCTAAAATACAAAAAAAAAAAAAAAAGGGTTGAGACACAGACATGGTCAAAGCTGGGTACTGCGCCTGTTCCCACCCTGCTTGCACTGAGCAGATTTTCTTAGGTCAGTGGGGGTGAGCCTAAGGCACACGTCTGCAGCAGGTTGTTTGAATCACTGAAAGCTCTAAAAGGTTTGGCTAAAGCTGTCCCTCTATGTGCTTCAGGTGGGTGGTGCTGCATTACACTTTTAGTAGCCACAACACTGCCAAGAAACAGAAGAGCAGGGCAAAAAGGAATAAGTCAGAAAAAGTGAGATGCATTTTTTCTCTGTGGAGTTCAGAAATTGAAATAAATTGCTGATATTCACTGGAGTGAGGGAACATGAAAGGTAAATAAAGCGAATCTCAGCAAGTGCACACCACGTGTGCAGGTGTGCATGCACACTAACAACCCCCCCCCACACATTTAGTGTGGTACACACACCTGCTTCCACCTGTGCGTGGAGCCTATGATCTTGCGCCCAGGTGGGCACGAGAGGCAGCTAGTGCTGGGCACATGCACACCTCTCCCTATAAAGTGCTGCTGCACACTGCATCCCCAGGTGTCTGTCTCCATGACCACTAGGCTTCTCCTCTTCTGGCTCTGGCTTCTGTATTTCCCAGCATCTCAGAAACATGAGATTAATGTCTGAGGATATTCTGGCTATTGGCAATTTTCAACTTTAGTGAGTGCCATGCTAGGATGGTGAACAACTGGTGACTGGATGGATACCAGGTGAAAAAATTAAAATCTGGGTTTTAAAAAAATCTCAGGGCTGGGGAGATGGCTTGGGGCTGGGGAGATGGCTCAGTGGAATAAGCGCTTCCCTGGCAAGCGCAAGAGCCTGAGTTTAATCCCTGGTTCCGCAAAAAAAAAAAAAAAAAAAAAAAGTTTAATCCCAAAAAAAAAAAAAAAAAAAAAAAAATCTCATTGGTTATTACTTTTAGTTTGTCTGTGATGATGTAATATTCCTGTCACAATCTTTTGAAATGGCACTTGCCTTTTCCGGCAAAAGTGGACATATAAACTATTTCCAACATGAAAATGTCTCGATGCACTTCACCACCTTCACACCTTTCTAGCCAGCTGAGGGTCCTAACTGCAGGTTGACTAAGATATGTGTAAAACTGGGTTAGAGGCAGGACATCTAAGAGACACATCTGCCATGGATTAATTTTCCTTTTTACTATCACATATGGCTACTTTAGGTTGGTTTTTTTTTTGTATTTTGTGTAGGGTCTCACTATGCAGCTCAAACTCACAGTGATCCTCCTATTTTCAGCCTCCCCAGAGCTGGGATTACAGGCGTGTGCACTACCACACTGGGATTCAGTTGCCAGCTCAGTACACTGGGGGCAGGGCCGGCACAGATGTGGTGTCAGGGATCCAACCTTGGCCCCTGCACATGCCTAAGCAGGCGCTTAGTCCACAGAGCTATCTCCCTGGCCCTACACATTGCTTTTTTAAAATCTCCTTAGCCATGGAAGTTTGAGCATAGGTCCTCTCCCTCATCCTCTTTAAACACAAGAAGAAAACATCAGCTTCAACTCCACAGACAGTTGTCTTGGTGAGCACAGAGCAGAAATGGCTAAGCATAGCTAAGCGGTTACTCCCATAAATAATACACAGGTCTACAGGGTTCAGCTGAATTCTTTCACCAAGAACTGCACTACAAGAAACTCAGGCCTAGAGCCAAATACTACAATTTGAAGGGAGAAAGGAAGAGAAGGACGAAGGGAGGGAGGGAGGGAGGGAGGAACAGAGAGATAGGATGACCAAATGCTTCCAGAAGAGAGAAGCCATGATCATTATCTTCCTCATCTTCCCACCAAACAGAAAGGATCTCTCCTTGCTATCAAAGACAGATTAAAGTTAGGATTTTTGTCCTTTCATTTATCAAAACAGATTATGTTTCTTACCTTCAAAGTCCACATCACCAACTAACTTTGTCTTTCCTGTCACAGGATCGCAGATGTAGTTGATGCCCACGTCAATCACAGCAGCACCTTCTTTAACCATATCAGGAGTGATCAACTTTGGAACACCTGCAGACAGAACAGAACTGTGAGCTACTCCCGGGCATACACCGACCTTGTGCTTGAGTGTGACAGTGGATACACATCTCATGTTTGTGCTGTCATGGATGTCAAAAGTCCATACAATACATTATTTGTCAGGAAGAGCCCCATCGCATTCTGATAGTTTCTGACCAGGCAGATGAGCAGAGGATTTGGGTGGCACACGAGGAGCTGTGCCAGCTGCTCTCCTGTCACCCCCTGCTCATCTGCTTCTCCATGCACCCAGGCTTGAGTGGCTTGGTCTGTGTCACCTGCACTACCAGCAGAGTGGGGAGACCATGGGCATGTGGCAGTTTCTGCTGATGTGAAGGAGGAAAAGGAACCTGCAGATTGAAGAAAGACAGCTGGAAGCTGAGGAAAGAGGGGAAAAACAAGAACAATAACATTTCACATGGCTCTGGGTGCTGTCCACATATAGGCCTCTTATCAACTCCAAACATGAAGCACTTTTTATTTTTCCTTTATTTCTTTGATTCATTTTATCTCCAGGAGATGGTAACAGACATCAGAACAAGTTCTCCTAGCTGTTGCTTCCTTCTGGCTGAAAAGGTGGCCCTACACAGATCTTACATCATCGTGTTTCCTGTGACTATTTCAAATTTTGTTTCAAGTACCTGTTATCAATGGTGCATGTTCCAAGTCTTTTGAATGAATGCTTATTAAAATATCTTCAGATTCAGGGGGTTAGAAAAGCACTGCATTCTTGGGTCTCATGGTCCTGCAGGCTGCCTGGCTCAGCTGCTCATCTCTGGCTCAGGACCTTGAAAGGAATCAGATCATCTGAAGACATGCTAGCCTGAGTCTGTGGCTCCTTCTGTGGCCACAGTGGTGGCCACGGCTTGCTCCAGTGGAGCACAGGTATGTGTGAGCTCTCTGGTGGCTATAATTCTCAAGGCCTTCCAGTTGACTTTCAAAAGTGAGTTTACCAAGAGACAGGCAGTGGAATTGGTCAGCTTCTCATGGCTAGAGCTTGAAGCTAGGATATCCCATATGTCATCCTTTATTTGCTCAACTGAATTATGGTCCACTCAGATGCAAAAGGAGGAAACAAGTCCATTTTTCAGCATGAAGGAGATCAAAGGGTCTGTGCTCTTCACGTGGTGCATCTAAGAGACATATGCCCCACGGCTAATTCACTGCCATACACTGTATCTATCCCTGCCCTAAGCTGGCATGTTGTATCATCAGACACTTCCTTCTAGCATCCAGACTAGCCTCTTAAGGATTCCAGATGGATTAAATGTTGTTACTTTCGACACACAATTTTTAGTGGCAGTAAGAGTTCAAAGGCTATAAACCAAATCAATGGTGAGAGTCACTACAGATATAGTTACCTGATAGCCCACTGTGGCCTAAGCCAAGACCTAACCTGTATGAGGTGCACTGTAGCTTGCTTCCCAATCCAGTAACATTGGATTTCACTTTTTTAGTTCTAATGTAAATACTAAGGATTACTCTAAAGACAGCAGTATAATCCTGTTTATTCTTGGCATTCCACAGCTCCAAGAAATTAAAAAAAAGAAAAAAAGAAAGAAAATAGTCATGATCCCAGCTGTTATGCTAAGATCAAGTATTCAAATCATCCTCTGATTATTGTGAGATCTCAGAGAATACCAGAATGGCCAGGGACAGACACCACAATTTTCCACAGGGCAGGAAATGGGCGTGCTATTTTTATTCCCAAGAAACTTACAAAACAGGAACATTTAAATGTCATATCTTTTTTTTTTTTTTTTTTTTCAGAATCAGGGATTGAACTCAGGCCCTTGTGCTTGCCAGGGAAGCGCTTATTCCACTGAGCCATCTTCTAGGCCCCGAGATATCTATTTTTTTCTGATAATGGTATTATATGTTGTGCACAGTCAACATAATATCCAAAAATTTTAAGTGAAAATTAACATCACTATTTTCATACCACCTAAAGATAAGAAACACTAGTATTTCTATTGTACTTCTAACATTTCAAAACATTTGCATATTAGATATAAAAAGAAAGCCTACATTTTATTCATATTCTATCTCACTGTATATTTTACTTCATTGCCATTGAAATTAAGTTGTGCTCATTTCCCCTTTTATCAATTATTTGAAATTTAAAATTATTTAATCTAATTCATCATAGTGATTGCCTTAGTTCCTCTTTCCTCCACTGAGGAATTATCTGTGTATTACAAATACAGCAGCAGTGATCACCTGTGTTCAGAAAACTACAGACAACTTCTTAATGCAGCATCAAATTTGATACTAATTTTCACTGAATCCTTGTTAACAGTATAAGAAGAGTGGTCTGAATGGGAGCACCTATGGGGAGAACTGTCACTGTTTACACAGCACATTCTAAGGCTCTTGTGCAGTACATCTATATTAAAATCTATTGATGTCCTTTGTGAAAAATATTTTTCAGAGCTGTTTCTAAGTTTTTATAAGAATTCAGAAGCACAGGCTTCCATTGTGATTTTTTTTCCTTTATCCTCCTCATTTATTTTCCATGTTCTGCTCTGCTCTGTGCCACAGCAGGGCTGATCCTCATGCATACCTTGTTTCTTCTGGAACCCTGTGATGGCCATGATGAGCTTCAGCCTTCCCAGCAGGGGATAATGTCCTGTGGAGCAGAGCCCACCCTGACCGACCAGTGCCGGCCAGCCACCAGCTTAGGGTACTTGTTTGCACAGCCCTGGTAGGATCAGCAGGCATGAGCCCGGTCACCGTGGCTGACCAGCTGAACAGCAGACTGAAGCAACATTGCTTTTTGTTCATTTCAATTAGTGTACACTGGTTACACAGATCACTGGATCTCATGTTGAAAGATCTGTACATGCACATAATGTACTTGGGTCACTTGGCACTGCATCATCCCATCCTCTGGCTTCCTCTATATTAGATTTGGGACGTGTATTGTTTACTTTTTTCTCTTTGCTGAGACAAAATATCTTACACTCAAAATTAAAGGAGTAAAGTTTTATCTAACTTACAGTTTATAGAGGTTTCAGTCCGTATTCAGCTGGCTCCAAGGTAGGGTGGCATAACTCAGGGCCAACACTTCAAGACGGCAGAAGACAACAAAAGCAGCAAGAGCAAAGGTGGGAAAGCAAGCTGCTTTTCCTCCTTTGTATGGTATGCCATCTCGGTGCCCTCCTCTTCCACAAGCTCAGGGTGTTTACATCCTGCCTCCTACTGAGTCACTTAAACTTCTAAACTTCTCAAATTGTCACAATGTATTAACCATTAAAGGGGGTTTAACGCACATAACATATTTTGACCATATTTCTGCCCCTCTAACTTCCCCTTCCAGCCTTTCCCCCCTTATTTTCTTCCTCTTGTCTAAAGATCTCCCTTCTATTTTCATGGCACAGCATTTAGGGCCCACATATGAGGAAGAACATGTGATATCTGTCTTTCTGAGTTTTATTTTTCTCAACATGATGATGATCTCTAGATCTACCTGTTTTCCTGCAAATGACAAGATTTCATGCTTCTTGGGCCGGCAAGACAGCTCAGTGGTCTAAAGCACTTTCTTAGGTAAGCTTAGGCAAGAGTGCAGGGACTGTGGTTTGATCACCGGCGCCACATGCCACGCCAGCCCTGACCCTAAGGCAGGCTGAACAGGCCACAAAGAAAAAAATAAAAAATAAATAAACAAATTCATGCTTCTTGACAGCTGAGTATCACTCCATTATGGATATTCTTTTATCATTTATATCTTACTATGAAGTGTGCTGCCATAAACATGGGTAGGCAGGATCTCTACAGTATGTTAACTTTTATATCTTTTAATTCCTCTGGGTATATACCAAGGAGCATTATAGCTGAATTACAGTGGTGTATCTTAGTTTCAGTTTTTGAAGGAAAAAAATTTTGATTATATTCCTACCAGCAAGGTTCCTACCCCATATCCTTGCCAGAATTCATTGTTTTCTACATTCCTGATGACTGCCATTCTGACTGGGATGAGAAAGAATCTCAGTGTGGTTTTGATTTTCATTTCCCTAATGACTGATGGTCAGAAAGTATATGAAGGGGCCGGGGAGATAGCTCAGTAGAATAAGCGCTTGCCTGGCAAGTGCAAGGGCCTGAGTTCAATCCAGGGTTCCACCAAAAACAAACAAAAAAGAAAGTATATGAAAAACTGCTTAAAACCTGGCAAAGATTTTCCTCCCATCCTGTGGGCTGCCTTTTCCCTCCATGAATTGGTTCTATTGCTGTGTGGAATCTTTTGAACTTGGTCTAGTCCCATCTGCTGATTCTTGCTATTGTTTCCTATACCACTGGAGTCCTATTCATGAAGTCCTTGTGCCTATGGCTTCAGCTGTTTCCCCTGTGCTTTCTTGTAGCAGTCTTCAACTTGTTTTGAATTAATTTTTGTACAGGGTGAGAGGTAGGGTCCTAGTTTCAATTTTCCACAACTGAATATCCAGTTTTCCCAGCTGTATTTTTTTTTTTTTTTGTATTTTTGTGCAGGGTCTCACTATGTAGCTCAGACTCGTAGTGATCCTCCTCTTCTTAGCCTCCTCAGTGCTGGAATTACAGGCATGCACCACCATGCCTGGACTCCCCGGAAGTATTTGTTAAAGAGGCTGTCTTTTCTCTCATTTATGTTTCTGGTTCTTCCACCCAGAATGAGACAGTGGTAATCATGTGGGTTTGTTTCTGTGCCCTTTGTTTTATCCCATGATCTATTTTGTGCCAGTACTATACTATTTTTGTTATTATGGTTTTGTAGTATGTTTTGAAAATGGATGCTGTCATGCCTCCAGTGTTGCTGTATTTTTTTGCTTAGGATTGCCTCTTCTATTAGGGATTGTTTGTGTTTGTGTTTCCATATGAAATTCAGGATATTTTTCTGATTTTGTTAAAACTATCATTGATATTTTGTTGGGGCTTTGAATCTGTAGATCATGTTAAATCATATGGCAATCTTTATATTATTTCTGCTAATCTTTGAACACGGGAGTTCTTTTCATTTTCTAGCATATTCTTTAATTTCTCTCTTCAGTGTTAAGTTTTAATTGTAAAGGTCTTTTATCTTCTTCTAGACACTTTTTTTTAACTATGGTAGATAAAACGATTTTCTTGATTTCTTTTTCAGCTAGTCCATTATTGTAGAAAAGAAAAGCTATTGATTTGTAATGTTTGTTTTATATTCTGCAACTCTGACGAATTTATCAGCTCTAAGGGTCTGCTGGTAGAGTCATCAGGGTATTCTAAGTATAGGTTTGTAAAATCTGGAAATAAAGATAATGTAACTTATTCCTTTTCTACTTGTACCCCTTTATGTTGTTGGCTTATCTAATTGCCTAAACTTAGATAAACTTTCAAGAATTATATTGAACAGGATTAGTAAAAGCACAAAATTGTTTTTAAAAACTGGCTGTCTGAATAACTGAGTATTGGAGTTTTGTTACTTTAAAAAAATACCTTAGTAACTATGTAGCCCATATTTGCCTAGGACATAACATTGGACAGAACAATCCCTTCATCACTTTTTCAGCACTGAACACAGTACCATACCCCCATGATCCAATCACTTCCCAAAGCTCTACCTATGGGTGTCTGAGGCTTTGGGTGACATCAGGATTCAAGCCATGAAACGTCAGCATCTGCCAACCTTGGGCATCCCCAAAGATCTAACCTAGAACTTCTCTTGGCCAAGACCTAAGACCTCAAGTTAGAAATCACAAGAATCTCTGAAGCTCTCTTAAGCCTCATGCAGTTAGAGAGGCTGTTGTCTCTCTAACTGGAATGACAGGTCTTGCAATGACTACTCTGACTTTAACTGACTTCATTTTGTTTTCTACAAATTCAGACCCTTTCTTAGGAACCCTTTGATTTTCTGATTGGATTTAAAAAAAATTAGCTTTGCTCAAAATCAGTTTCATTATTAACAATACTGTTTGTCCTTGTCTCTATCATTTTTTTATATTTCATACAAAGGAGGGTCACAGCACAGAGAAATTCATCCCTCAGATTGACCTTAGTATTAAGAAGTACAGAAGTTTCTCCTAAATTTTAGCAAATTCTTTGCAAAAACTTTTCCTCCAATCATTTGGCAAGATATTTAGAATACTCTGTCTTATTTGCAAAATCTCTCTGTACCATGTCATCTATCAGCAACCGCACGAGTCAAGACCTGTTGCTATAGATGCCACAGCACTGGGCTGTGAGGTGCTGAGCAGGAGGAGGTAGCACTCTGAGCTGAGCCTACAGCTCTGCAGGATCCTCCGGGCTCTGCAGGATTCACCTGCATTTAAACCAGAGACGCCTGCCCCTCTGATGTGGACCCTTGCTACTTACTGTGTCTACAACATAGCCCCAGATTCTCCTAGTTATTATCGTTATAAATGACACCATTTCATCAATGATAATTTTAAATTATGACCATTTTAAGAACTTTTTTTCATTTTAAGAACTTTGATAAAGCAAAAAGGGTTCAAGAGTCAGTTTAGAATACAAAGGAATAACTCTTCAACCATCCAATAGTCTACATCTTTTCCCTTAACATAGTCCTTGGCCAAGACAGAAGAAAAAAGAAAAGCAGGAGGGGAGACAGAGATGGAAATAGAGACACAGACAGACAGACAGACTGGTTGGACTGAAGTTCCTCAAGACCAATAACCTCATAAAATTATTCCCAGCCCCCAGACAGAGACAAACCCTTACTGTAGACATTAAGTTCTAGTCTCATTCTGAGATAAAACTGACTTAAAAGTTTTCCCAAACCTAGCCTCAACAAAGTGGGATTAAGAACAGCTTTTGGCCCAGTATAATCTAGAGCTCTTGCATTAAGTACCTTTTTATCATTTCAATAACATATCTGAGACAGATGACTTCTACAGGAAAGGTTTGAAGGTTCAAAGTTCAGGATCAGGCAGCCCCACAGGACTGCCCTTCATGAACCTGTGATAGCAGATGGTGGCCAGTTTAGGTAACGATGTGCAAAGGAAGAAGGATCAGGCCATCTCAGGCAAAACCCCGATGGATGGGGATGCAGATTCATTCAAGACCATTGAGCTATAAACAGAATTCATTCCCTGCTTCCCTACAGGGGGAAACTCAAACTCTATTTTATCTATGTGAACCATGAAATGTATTTTACAGGATGAAATTTGTGGGGGTTTTGTTTTGTTTTGTTTACTTTAGTGTCTTTTTATATCAAGATACTCCACACTGTTATGGTTTGTGCCTAGATGTCCCCCCAAAGCCTCCAGTAGTCATAGGGTGGGCTTCTAGAGTTTTTTATTGACTCATTTACCAATGCTGGGATTATGGGTGTAAGTGCTACATCCACCCTGGGGAGGGCAGCCTGCATGCAATATATGGAAGGGAAAGAGGCTTGCTCTTGTTGCTCATCCTATTTTGTTCTTGTTGCTTTTGCTGTTTTCCAGCCACCATGCACTGTTGCTCTCTGCCACGTGCCACTCTGCCTTGCAGCCGGGCAAGTGAGGACAGAGACCTCCACAAACTGTGAGCTAAACAAGTCTTTTTTCCTCAGTGTCAGGAATTTTGCCTCAACCATGAGAGAAAAGTAGCCAAGACAAACACTTACCCACCTAGTGTAAGTGTCCACACTTTGCCTCTGCCTTTTATGGCCTGGGCATTTACTGAGGCAAACTCATACCTTTGGCAAGTCTTTCACCAGGGCTTGCATTTGAAATTTGAAATTACCCTGTCATTTTACTTCTTTTGTGTTAATGGGGACTTGGGATAGAATATACATTTTAGATCATGTGAATCAGACTCTGAATTGAAAGTTTCTAACAGTTTAAACTGCTTTTATGTCATTTTGGTCCATCAGCATATATATTCTTGAAATACAAAGGTAATAAGAAACATTGCAAATATAATGTTACCTATCAGATTCTATAGGAGCATTTGCTATTGCAAATAAATGTCCACTATGATATTTAGCAGTTTTCAAACTTTATTATCAGTTGTCTAAGTTTCCAATAAAACATTTTAACTCTAAATTCTGCATCATCACTAACAGTTGAAATTAAATTGTTACATACTTATCAAAACATTGCAGTTTCTACAAATATAGTTACACTAGAAAGTGCAAGCTTAAGAGAAACTTACTGTGCTTTTTAGCCAAGCTACATAATCCATCTATAAATTTATGGTAGAAGAAAAGATCTATTATTGATGCATAATTTCTAAAATACAGGTAAATGAGATAAATACATTAGTGTAAAATGATCTCATCAGGAAATTTAGAGAGATCTCTAACTTATCTAAGATTCTGATTAGTAAGTAGTCTGCATACTGGGTGATCTATACATTACTTTAAGGTAATTCCTTTCTTAGTAGGTGAAGTAAATTTGCTTTTTAGTGATTCCTTATAATGAACAGTATAACATAATTTACCGCTATTGTCTCAGTACTATATACTGGCTGAAACAACATTTGAAAATGAGAGCCATACCTAAAGCCAAAAGGGCCTCATCCATAAAGGCATGAAGTTTTCCTTTACCAGAAGGTGTAGCCATTACCTCTTGAGCAATTACGAGGTTGTCTCCTTACTCTTCCCAATTAGTGCTCCAAATGGTATTTTCTTATGCCAATTTGACAACCTCAGAATTGAGTTCACATGAATTAAAAAAAATAGTTCCATCCCTGAAGCTCCTCCTATTACAGACATCTTTAAGTCTTTATGAAATGGCACAGCCTAGGTATCCTGATAAAATGAAGTACAGTATTTACACATCACTTTAATTAGAAGAGTTCAAAGGGCCGTAAGACATTACCTAATTAAACCTCACAATAATTCAGTGAAGCAAGAGAAGGTTTACCCATTATCCTCATTCACAGAAGAGAGATTCTGAGGCACTTGAGAGGAGACTAAATCATTTCTCAGTTTCACAATGATGAGTCAGAGGTGAGGCTGGGAATGACACCAGAACTCCCATCCAGATATGAAGGTAATACAACTGAAATGCTTATTCAGGTGGATTAGTCCTTCAGCTGCAAGTTACCAACTACATAAATAAGAGTAATTGCTATGGGGGCTGGAGAGATAGCTCAGAGGCAAAGCACATACCTGGCAAGCACAAGGATCTGAGTTCGATCCCCAGCCCCATATGCTGTGTGGTCTCAGTCCCAGATGTGGGTGCCCACCATGTGACCTGGAACCGGGCATAGTGGTGCATGCCTGTAATCCCAGCACTTGGGAGGTTGAACTAGGAGGAGCTCTGTGAGTTTGAGACCAGCCTAGGGGCTACAAAAGTGAGCAAAACGCCAGCCCAAACTGCATAGTGAGACCCTGTCTCAAAAGAAAAAAAGAGTAAATGCTACAGAACTTGTATGAATGCACAGGTTTTTCTTTAGAGTAGGAATGCTTTCCTCAGCATATGTGGCTTTGCAGAGAGACATAATCCATCTATAAATTTATGGTAGAAGAAAAGATCTATTATTGATGCATAATTTCTAAAATACAGGTAAATGAGATAAATACATTAGTGTAAAATGATCTCATCAGGAAATTTAGAGATAGAATATGGTGGCTGAATGCATCCTACTAAGCTGAGTCAAGTTAATGGTGAGCGTGTCTTTTTCTAAGTGCCTTCTGTTATTTCTATGGATTCTCAAGAAGTATTTACAACCTGTGAGTCAGTGGCAGGAACCACCCAGCATATCCTGTTCTTTTTCTTGTTTCAGTTCCTATCTGACAGTTTTTAAAATTTTTATTATTATGGTACATGTTCTCAGTACATGATAGCATTCACTAGGTGGAGTTGCTACGTGCATAGAACACATCTTCATTCTTTCCACATCCCCTTCCTCTCCACTCCCTATTCCCTTGCTCTAGCTCTTGGTCCACCTCCCATTTATAAAAGAGCTTCCTGTTTCTCATGTTCTATCTTTAACGTTATTCTTTAATTATATTTTGGGTTTCTTCTGAGACAAACCATGCAGTGTGTAGGCTTGCATGTCTGATTTACTTAACAGTGAAATTACAAGCAACATCCAAGTTCTATACAGCTGTCCAGAGAATAATATTGATGCCAAGAGCATATCTGTAGGCTCCCAAAGCTTCTATGACTTGAAAACCAGTATGATGATGTTTTCTGAAGTGCTGAGGCCCAGTAGAGTCCTGTCTTGCATCAGACGTGAGGAGCTGGGAATACAGAATCTCTTGGTACTTAGAAATCATAGAGGACTTGGGCATTTCCATCATCTTTGGCCTTGAACCATTTTTTCATGAAGCCAATGAGCCCATGGCATCCAAAGACATTACTCTCTTTTCTTCCTCTAGTCAACCTAACTTTAAACTCCCTAAAACTAGAACTGGTATATTAGGGCTACAGCTCAGCCCAGAAGCTAGTGGGCAAAACAGATAAGGGTCCTCTCATCAGGTGCCATGTTATACACAGACTGGTAAAGCTGAGCAGTCTGGATTTTACACAGGTTTTGAACTCTAAAGGTAAAATGCTTACCGAGCTCAGAATACAAAATGTCAAAAGAAGGAGCGCTGTGTTAGTTGAGAGAGCAGGTGAGGCAAAGGAGCTGAACATAATATATCAGATCCTCTCAACTAGATTGCAAAGCTCTTATAAAAGTGTTTTCATCTATGATTTTTGTTCTTGGTACACGGTAGGGGAGATAAAGGCTAAGGATTACTATTCTGCCAGTTTGCTAACCCTATTCTGGATTAAATTACATTTAGGATTCATATATTCATACTCATGAGGGATTTTGGTCTCAGTTTTACTTTTCTTTCACTTAATGGAAAATTAAAGACAAAAAGTTATATATTGTTAAAATTTTTTTGAGGTAGGGTCACACTATGTAGTGTAGCTGGCCTTGAATCCACTTATGTAGACCAGGGTGGCCTTGAACTCATGGAGATCCTGTTTCAGCTTCCTGAGTGCTAGGATCACAAGTGTATGACACCACATCCAGTTGATATATATGGTAAAGGGTCTCACTATGAAGCTTGCAGCTCAGATGCATAGTGATCCTCCTGTCAGCCTCCCCAGTGCTAAGATTACAGGCGTGCACCACCATGCCTGGTTTCGGTGGCCGGCATGGGGCAGGGCCGGCACGACATGTGGTACTGAGGATTGAACCTGGGTCCTTGTGCTTGCCAGGCAGGCGCTTAGACTCCTGAGCTATATCCCTATTCCCCAGATGTTATATTTTAACTGACAAAATGATCATACATGTTTGTGGGTGAAAGTGTGATATTTCAAGACAAATGAAGTGTTCAATAATCAAATCAGTAATTATCAATAGCCATCACCTCAAATTTGTTAAAAACAATTTTTTAAAAATTCTCTCCTTTAGTTACTTTAAAATATATAATAAATTCTTAATTATAGTCACTTTAGAGTGCTACAGAACATTTGAACTTAATCTTCTGATCTAATACTATTATTTACAACTGTCAGCCAATCCTTTTATTGTTAGTGCTTGCTTGCTATGCATAGTTTATATTTCTTGTGTGGAGTTTGTACACATACAAAACATATTTTAATTTCTTTGTTCACCCCTTTACCTCTTTTGGAAAGATCAATCTCTCTACTTTCTATTATCCATCTTTCATTTTATTCTTTTTTTTTCATAGTATGTAAGAGAAACTGTGATATTTAACCTTGTAGGTTGGCTTCATTTCACCTAACATTTTGGCCTCAAGGTGTATCCATTTTTCAGCAAATGACTTGAGTTCATCTTTCTTTATGATATAGTACTAGGCCATTGTGTACCAAAATGATACTTTTCTTCCCTCATCTGTTGATGGGTGGTCATACAGGCCATGTTCAAGCTTTAGCTACTATGAGTTGTGCTGCTATAAATGTGGGTATGCATGTATCACTGTAATACAATGTCTTTAACTCTTTTAGGAAGATATCCAGAAGGGGAGTAGCTGGGTCAAATGAAATTTCTTTCTTTTTTTTTATATTTATTTATTTTTATTTATTACTTTTATTTTTTTTTATTTATTGTGTGTGTGTGTGTGGCCAGCTCAGCCCACCAGGGGGCGGGTCTGGCTGGCATGTGGTGCTGGGGATCGAACCGCGGTCCCTGTGCTTTGCCAAGCTTGCTTCAAGTAGGTGCTTTAGACCACTGAGCCATCTCTCCAGCCCTCAAATGAAATTTCTAGCTTCATTTTTTGAAGAATTTCCAAAGCAGTTGTACTAGTTTTAATTCCCACTACTGTGTAGAAGAATTTCTTTTTCCCCACAGCCTCATCAGCATTAGAGGTATTTTTTTTAAATCATGCTATTCTTTCTTGGTAGAATCTCAATGTTGTTTTATTCACATTTCTCTAATGGCAACACTGAACATTTCTTCAAATTTTTAAATTTTTAAATTTATTCATTTGGTACAGAGTCTTGCTACACTGTTGACACTCATAGTGATCCTCCTGTTTCAGCCTCCCCAATGCTAGGATTGCAAGTGTGCTCCACCACGCCTGGTTTCAGGGCTGGCACAGCATGTGGTATGGGGGATCAGACCTGAGTCCTTATTCTTGCCCTACAGGCACTTAGGCTGCTGAGCTATCTCCCTAGCTCTCCTCAAATATTTATTGTCCATATGTATGACTTTTGTGAAGTGTCCACTCATTTTAGTTGCCCATCTTTCCAGTTGGTCTTTTATTTGGGGTGGTCTAATCTTTTTGAGTTCCTTATTGAGTATTCTCAGTCATTCCTGGAAGCTACCATTATCCTGATTCCAACACTAGACAACAACTCAGCCAAATAAGGGAACCACAGACCAATCTCCTTAACCTAGAGAATGGGACCTTCTCTCTGTGTTTAATGAGTTCCTCATTAACCCAGACAGTTTACCTGCACTGTAGTTAAACAGCTTTTAATTCAGTTATTGCACAACTCAATGCACTCCACAAAGGCCTCATGAGGTCACCACATAGTTGCTGAGAGATGACGTAACAAAATGATGCCAGAAAGTGCAGGAACAGGATGTGAGGCATCAAAAGTGGTTGGTATGGAAACACAAGATAGGTGTCAGCCTTCTCCTTCTCCATTCTATTCCTTATTGCCCTTGGATTTCCTATAGCAAAGAAACCAATCCATGTGCATAGGATCAGCTGCTTGTCATCTCTGAGCACAGCAGCTCTTCCCCAGTTTCTTCCTGGGTTGGTATTCCTAGCCTGCAGTTATTGCTCAAGGAAATATTAACAGCTTTGTCTCATACACTTATTTACAAATAATTTCCAAACACCCAAAATATACGTGGCACTAAAGTAACCTGAATAAGTTCTGCAAGTGGCTGTTTTGTATCACTATAAAGACTTGAAAATGTAATTAATTATAATTTAGTGTTCTGTATAACTTAATTTCTTCATTTCCTCTCTTACCTTTCTTCAGGGGTTTCCTTTTAGTGAACAATTTTCCATGCTTTTTCTGCAATGTTGTCTAGGAGGAATCCAGAAGAGCAGTACTAGACTGAATGGAAAGGCAGGAGACATTTCTGGACGGGGAATTATAAATTGAGATGCCTATTGTACCTTACCTTGCAGAGGCTATGCATCTCTGACAACAGGGACTTTGCTTATTGCTCTGTATGAGCTGCCCAAGTTGACAGCCCCCACCCTCTCCAGTTCACCTCATTTCCTGCCCCTGCTTTCCCTTCATCACCTTACTCTGTAACAGGAGAAACATGTGGCTGCCACAGTACAAGGGCTGAAAAATGAAGAACATGCTAGTTACCACCATGCTAGAAAAGGAAGACAAATGAAAGCATACAAGCACTTTGCCAGTTTGTCCAATAATGGTGAAAGTGTGGCCCATAAGCTGTGGCTTGTACTCTTACAAAAGCCTTCTAAAAATATGCTCATAACATTATTATAGAGTAAAATTACATTTGACAAGGAAAAATAACCCTTTTCTATAAATGGTCCTCTTCGAAAATTAGATTTTGTATAGTTAATCACTGTTTAAAAAATGCATTGATAAAGGCAAGGATCTGAGTTCAATCCCTGGTTCCACAAAATAAATAAATAAATAAAAATATATATACAATGGCCATAAAAGATAAAAGGGATTAAACCTCGCATTTAAGAGATATTTGCTAATAGACCTACAAAAAGTTCTAACTCATCTTTTTCATAATTATCTTGTTGTGATTATTTGACTTGTTTCTTTGGCTTTGTCTCCTCTAGACTCAAAGCTATACGTCTACCCAAGAGAAAACTGCCTGTCATCTATCGAGGGCCTTTAGCTAAAACCTCTGAAGAATATATCTGACTGCCAGTCAACAACAACGACCCATTTCAGCGTGAAGAAGCCAGAGCGGTCTTCACCCATATTTCCCTTCACGGCAGTTCAGGTTACTTCTTCAGAGGGGGGAGTATTGCAGGCAGCCGAGTTAGATAGAAATATTATAGGCAGTCAGACAGGGCCAGGCCCTGGAAGGAGACAGCACACAGATGAGATGCCTCACAACTGTGGGAGGGGCGGATGCTCCTGCTGTGAGCCAGACCTAAAGACCTAAAGGCCAAACAAATGCTAAACGAGTAGCACCTGGGATTGATATTCTAAATAGGTATCAATCACCTGGAAAGACCCAAGTGAGTCACCAGCCCAACCCCCAACAGAAAGAGACCCTGTCCCATATGTAATCCCATTGGTTGACCATAGTTTTGTCCCACCTCCTGCCCACCTAAGCGAGTTCCCTTTCTCTCCACCTTAGCCCCACATGGTTTTACACTATTAAAGTCCCTGGAAGAGATAGCTTCCCGGGGAACTACCCGCTCAGGCCCCCCTCCTGTCCCTCTCTTGGACAGGAGCTTTCTTTCTCTCAATAAATATATTCTGCTCATAAAAAAAAAATAAATAAAAATAAAAATAAAAAATAAAAAATGCATTGATATATATTGGATATCAATTCTTAATTACAATGCAAATACTTCCTCCAAATGTTTGCGTGTAGTTTTCTTCTTGATTTTTACTTGTATGCCTGTATATTGCGTTTTCTTCTTTTTTTTTTTCAAAGTTTTATTGATAAACAGCAATGAGACAGTTTCAAATCAAATCCAAGTACAGTTTCAACAAATAATACACTGCATATATTCTTCTTAGTGGTTAATTGCTGTACAAGATGCGGACTTGTGATCCTATTTACAAACACCATTAGAACAAATCATTCTTTTCATTAAGAGAATGCAACTATATATCTATCCCAACCACTTTGAATACACAGATTATTGTGTTTTCTTCTAAGAAAGTTTCCTACAAATTCATGGACATTGCTCATTTACTGGTTAAAATTTGTTAGCAATATTTGCTCACCTTGCAGAACACTCACAGACCAACTTACACACAATGCAAGGTCTGACTGTAAAGTTTTTCTTCCAAACGTGAAGTTATGTATGCTTTATGTTTCTAGGATTTCCTGTTTCCTTCCACTGATGTATCTGTCTTTTCTTGCATGCATACATATTTTTTAATTACTAAGACTTTATAGCTTGGCATATGATGAAGCACACCTATACGTGGTGATAGCTCGCACTTGCTACATACCTATACTGCTTTAGTCACTGTTCTGTCTTGCTTGTAGTAATTCTATGCAAGTTAGATCAATATATTATGTAGTTTCCATCCCTACTTTAGATATGACAAAACTGAAGAACAGAGAGAATAACCTAAGTTGAATAACTAATTCTAGCAAGTAAGAAAGCTGAGAAGCAGAAGTAAAAACAAAACAATAAAAGAAAAGAAAAACACCTACTTTATTATTTTTCCTCAGTTGTATTTTATTCTTATGGTGCTTTACAGACAGGTGTTTATGTCACTGAGCTATATCCCTCACCCTTTTTAAATTTTATTTTATTTTATTTTTGGTACTGGGGATCAAACTTGAGATCTTGTGCTTGTCAGGCAGATGCTTCAGTTGCTGAGCTACCTCCCCAGCCCCTTGTATTTTAGTTTTATAAATAAGGTGCTTATACAATCTTATGGCTCCAATTGGCATAATTTTGAGAGTAAACTAGCCAATAATAATAATTGCAAGTGACCAGGCATAATCTGGAAATATTTCAAACAAATCATGGTATGTGGCCTTATTATTTATGTTACCTTTTTTGTGGAATGAAGTTTATCAGGGCTTTAAATATCATGAGACTTTTGATGCAATAAATTTTTAAGTTAAGGGGGCCGGGGATATGGCTCAGTGGAATAAGTGCTTCCCTGGCAAGCACAAGGGTCTGAGTTCAATCCCCAGTTCCGCCAAAAAAAAAAAAAAAAAAAAAAAAATTAAGTTAATTTGGAAATAATTAACATCTTTATGTACATATATTCTTCCATGCTAAAAGATAGATTAGATCTCCATTTATTCAGACTTGTCCCTTACTTCTATAATTTTATTTCTATGTATATTGTTCCTATGAATTTTATAGTTTTAATACCTCTATGAGTAAGGTAGGCTTTTACTATATCATGTACAGATACCAATGGATATTATTTACACTTATGTTGGTATGTTCAGCAACCACACTGAATTTTCTCATTGGGTCTGATATTTTAGCAGTTGATTACCTTGAGCTTAAAAGGTAAAATATCTTCAAGCAAATACCATCTTATCTTTGCCTTCAAGTCTATCTTCTAAATCAAAACTGTGAATCAAAATAAATCTTTTCTCTTTATATATTTTATCTGTCATTTTCTTGTTGCAAGGACAAAATATCTGGTACCTACAATTTAAAAAAGGAGAGTTGTCTTTTGGGGCTCATGGTTCTCAGAAGATTCAGTTCACGGTGGGTTCTCCAAGGTAAAAAGAGCACAGCAGAAAGTGTGCCAGACTCATCAATGAATGAATCCACTCATAAGAATGGCACTCCATGATCCAACCACCTTCCAAAAGTCCTAGCTGAACACAGGAGACTTCTGTAGAGCATTTGAGATCTAAACTAGAACACGTTTATCTCAGGTGTTTTGTTATAGTGACAAATGGGCAATATTCCTTAAATTATACAGATTAAACACAAGTCCTACTATAACTGCAGGAGTTCTTTGTAGAAATTTATGGTCTATACTTCTCCCACCTCCTTCCCCTTCTTTCTCATTTCCTTTTTCATTCTTTTCTGGGAGTGGTAGTGATGTTGGGTAGAGTTGAACCCAGGATCACATGAGAACTAAGCAGGTATTTTGAGCTATGTACCCAACTCCTAAATCTTTTCTTAAAATAATAAGAAGATTGATGAATATAGGGCTAATGAGGATAGGATGGTTTTTAATCAGTCTTCTTTAATTCCCCTAATGTTTTTTGCTGTTCTTTATTATTGAAACTTTTTTCTTCAGTTTTTTTGTTGTTAAAATTAATATGGATTATTTTGTTCTCTTTAAAAATGTTTCAAAAAGTAAAGCCATATTAATATGCTGAGCTGTAAAAAGCTCAAGTCAACAACTTCTGACATTGCCAGTCCTACCAATAACCCACTACTATTATGGACTACTGGACTATATTGGATTATTTTGCTGAATTCACACACCTACAATATTTAAATGGCAATGGAATACCCATCTCTGACAAAACTGAAAAATTGGGGCTACAAATGAAGGACCATTTTGTATCTGTGTATACAAAATAGTTAGGATAGATATATAGCTACTTTCTCTTAATTCAGTGAGAAGAAAGATTTGTACTAATAGTGTTTGGACAAGGTACCATGTCTGCATCTTGTACTATGAATAACCACTACGAAGACAATAATATGCAATGTATTAATTATTGAAACTGTCCTATTAATCAGTTTTGAAACCGTCTCATTGTTATTTGTTTCTTAATGAAATTACTGAAAAAAAAACCTGTTTCCTTAACTTCGGTTTTTAATTGTTCATTTCTAACATGTGGAATGCAAATTATTTTTATGAATCGTATGCTTTATCTTGAAATGCTAAACTCATTTTCCTAGTTATAGGAATGCCAAAATAAATCAGATGCTTCTTTTTAAGAAAATGAACAAAGGTTGACTTAAAAGAACAGCCACACTTTCCCTCAAATACCTCTGGGTTTGCATGGTTGGCTTCTACCACAACCACCTTCCTCCAAGCAGCCCCACCAGATGAGCAGAGGAAGGCACGCCCTTATCTGGGAACAGACATAGCTGACAGGGTGCCTGTGCTTGGGGAATGTGGGATGTACTGACTGAAAAATGGAACGCAATGGGATGAAGACATGCAGGTGCCTACAAGGACCATGCAGTGTACCATGAGGTGATACAGGGTGAAGACTTCATGTGGTTTTTTTATTCAAAAGAGGTGCATTGTGATATTTTAGTAATCTGAAAATATGTGACTAATGCACACAAAGGACTTTTTACTCACTCTGATTTGACATTGCCATTATTTTTAGGGATATCCTCATCTAGAAGGATGTATAGTACAATGTATTATTGGGTGTTCATGTGTATTTACATGTCACAGAGACAACGAATCTTCCTGGTTTTCTGCAAAATAAAGGTAACTTTGAGCTATGAAACTCACACCACTGAAACTCAACAGAAACATTATTGCAATACACCTGCCTTTTCAAATAATGCAGTCTCTCAACCTTGATATTGATTAGGACCTTGCTCTGTGGGGCACCTACCAGTAAACTACTAAGAATGAATTCTCCGTGGTCCGCCTGCTCAGACAAAAGCTATGACTTGTTTCAGTATGTTCCACCCACAGTGGCAAAGCCAGCCCTTATGCACTGTACTCACGGACTCTCATGTTTTGTAAAAAAGGGAAGACATTTAAATAAGGAATTTTAAGCTAATCAAACCATAAGCAAATTTGGAGGAAATGCACTTAGATGAAAGATGAAGGCACGCATGAGGCAAGAGCCACTCCATGACTGTGCGAATGATGTAAAGAGCAGACTGTCCTGGAAAGCTGCACAGTAAGGCTTTGGACATGTGCCAGACAGTGAGCCCCGCCTGCTCAGTGTTTTCCGTGGGGCCTGGTGCCACCCCTGGAGCAGGCACCAGGTGTCAGCCAACCCTACACAGCATGTCTCACAAGCTTCCTCCATACCAGCTGTTACTCAAGCACAGATGTGACATTTTGATACCTGAATTATTTTTTATTTTTAATTTTCCAGGATTTTAGTTAGATCTGTGAATGCTACTGTTACAAAGCTATAGCTGAGAATGGCTGACTACAGATCTGATACAATCACCTGACCTCTTGCCAGGCAACACACCTCTGGAAACAGTGCACACCACAGGGCTGCCTCCAGCCTCAGACAGCTCACTTCCTGCCACACCAGAAAATAACCAATCACACTCTCCAGTTGTTTCACTGCAGACAGTCGTGGCTTCTCAGCTGTTTCTTCTGCTCCACCCTGCCTCACCTCTGAACTCTGCAGTCGAAGCTCTGAGTCACAGGTGCTGATGCAATGCCATATTAAGGCTTCACTAAGAGGGAAGAGACCTGGGATGAGGATGAGGGGAAATAGACTCGGATGAGGTGTGAAAAGCAGCTAAGGCCCAGTGGAGCCAATTAGATCATCATCCTGCAGAAATCCCTCCTCACCTCCTGGGAAAAAGGTCTAAAGCCAAGATAAGCACTCAGAGTAGAATTTTGATGGTTAAATGTCAATGCTGGGGAAAAAAAAAATTCTTCAGAGTTAAGAAATGCAGATAGCTATGAGACTGGAAAGAGACTGCTGAAGCCCAGGGTGGTGGGAGCTACTTGTTGCTGTCCCCACCACTCCTTAATAGCTGTACCCACCCAGAGCCTTGTGTTTCTATTTTCCTTCTCTCTCTTTTTTTTTTTTCCAAAAACCTTGTACTTGTCAGGCAAGTGCTTATGCCACTGAGCTATCTCCTCGGCTCTCCTTCTCCTCTTTTATTACTTTATTATACTGCAGGGTTAAAATACGATCCCTGGGAAAGGACTTTCCTATCTTAATCCAAGGTGCTTATGTTCTCCTATATTCAAGTTATCATGACATGTTTATGTTTTCTGTAATACTGAAGCATATCTTATGCCTTATAAGAATGTTACAGTTTTTTACAATGGTAAACTACAACTGAATATAGGCTCTTTTAAAGTAAGATCTATTAAAAAATTAGTAGACTTACAAAAAGGTAAGTCCATTAAAATACAATAGAAGAAACGCCTGAGTCTAACTTACTAGAGTCGCTTGTTGAAGTAGTAATAATACTCAAGAGATAGTGTCAATCTCTAAAGGACACAGAGACCTTACGCCAGATGTCCAATCATCTATTGATGCCCTAAGAGAAACAGAACAGCTGTAGGCATCATTCTTTAAGAAATGAGGGTGAGACACTCCAGAATCTATCTTATTTTGACACAGAGATAATTATTTACTAGCAGGAGGGGAGGGAGCTTTTCATCCAAACTAGTGTCCAGGCCTTGATGTGTTATGAAGGACGCAACCACAGCCTCCAGGCTCTTGAGAGGCCAGCACAGGTGTGGAAGAACAAAAAGCCAAGGTGAAAACACAGACAACAGACAGATGGTAGTGTAAAGCTACAGAGCACATCCACAGATACACAACTAGTTTGCAAAGGAGAAAAGTAATGAGTTAACTGATGTTCAAACAACAATTAGTGAACACAGGCCCAGAAATGAGATAATCAAATAATAAAGACTTAATAAAGTCCTTTCTAATAGCTTTGGAAAGCATTTCAATAATAAATAATAGATATGAGAAATACATGATTAGTAAAAACCAGATTATCCAAGGAGATATATGACAGAGACATATGGGCCATGAAAATGGAGATGGGAGCCAGGTACTCACAGAACCCAGCCAGGCCATGGCCTGCAAACAGCTGGAATGCAAGGAGAGCAGAACACACAGGTTGTGGGGAACATATTAACATTGCTTACATGCATCCATGGAAAAGCTTCAGCATTTACACAGTTAAGTTAATCGTTCCATTTTAGGAGTCCACCATGTGGTACATTTGTTTTATGAAAAATATTTCCCCATGTTATGCATAACGTGCTTTCAGAGATGATACAAGTGGGAGTTGTGAGAGAATAACACGTATGAGGCAACAAAGCTTCAGGAAGTAATGCAGAAGCAAGAAGGCGGCCACCCTTCCTTGGCTCTGGCTATGCACAGAGGCAAGAAGGCCGTGTCTGGAGCTAACAGTATCACCCAGCATGCTTCACATATGACATGACAGGAATTTCAGCCCACACATACAAACAAGCCCACTCTATATAGGCCTCAGGCCCCATGAGCACCAAGGCTAGCTACTTCCAAACCTATCACTCCACAACGGTGCTCATTCCCAAATCCCAAATTCATACAACATCTACTGGACATTTCCTGTGGAATATACCACAGGTGTCTCAAACTGAGCAAGCTCAACTTCAATTCCACATCTCCTGCGAAGAGCCCATCTTTACCTCTCCAATATTTCACTTCCATTTTTCTGGACCCTTCTTATGAATGGTAATGCCATACGCCCTGGCTCCAAAGCCAGTCTTTCAGCCTAATGCTCCTTCTCCTCTCTTCCTTGTACTCCTGTGTCTCTTCAGAACCATACCAACACTACTATAGTAGCAATAATTTGGAAATAGCACTACTTCCATCCCGGCCCAGAGGGTTTTTTTGTTTTCAGAACCAGGGATTAAACTCAGACCCTTGTGCTTACCAGGGAAACACTTATTCTACTGAACCATCTCCCTGGTCCCCAGAGGCTTTTAAAAACTTAAATTAAGCTGTTATTCCTCTCCTCACTGTGCATAAAGGTTGCCATGAAATCTGTATGAAATCCATATCTCTTGGATATTATGTTGTCTGGACCTTTCTTAAATGTTCAGCTTCATCCTCCATTACTCTCAGACAGATCTCTATCATTTTGAAAGAGTTAATATTTTCTTTGATATATTCATAGCATTTGATGGTCATAAGCTTCCAGAAGACCCTCCCCCCTTTTTACTTTGTCTCTTCAATTTTTGTTCATTCTGTAAGATAAGGTCCAGCCTGATCATTTAGTCTTAATATTCAGTAGAACATAACTATCACTGTTTCTTTAGTAAAACTGTTTTTCTTTTGATAGATGTTTAACTAAATGCCTACATACTTGCAATAATATTGTATTAGCAAACTGTATAAAACAAATTTATTTATATACCCTTATCTTCTGTTGGTCTCTGGCTTTGACAAGCTTTGAAAACATAGTTTACATAATTTGTTTCCAGCAGCTAATATAGTAATATATAATATATACATACTACAGCACTGTTTATAGTAGCAATAATTTGGAAATAGCATCCATATCCATAAACAGAAAATAGTAAGTTGAGTATTCAATAACTAGTGGTGCCTACATTTGCCTTGGCAGAGCTCTACGTTACGACATGAATAAGAACAAAGCAATTTGCAGGAATATGCAATATGTAGAGACTGACAGCACACATAACCATGTTTGGATCTGACAAATCTGGGCGGTGATTATACAGGTGTCAACATTACTCTTTCCTTACTTTTATACATATTTTAAGTATTTCACAATATACTTATGCTGGAAATCTAGCCAAAGAATTCTATAAAAGGACAATACCAAGAGCTCAAGCCATATCTCCAAAGATACTTTCCCACACAGCCCCTGACATCCACATAAGCAACCAGATAGATTATGATTAAACAATTTGTCATTTATAATGGATTTTTTCAGTACTTTGAATTGAAACCAGGCCCCCTGTATTTAGCTATAACCCTACCTTTTTTTAATCCACCTCCTTTTCTGAGGCAAGGTCTGCTGAGGTTGGTTCATGCTTATGAACGGACTACCCCAGCCTCCTATTATACATTTCTTAGGGAATCTACATTTCCACTTGGGAAGGAAAGATTAATGATCTAATTGTTTCTACTAGAAAACTTTTGGTCACTCAGAATGCTTGCTTTACTCATGAAAAATCAGAAGTGCAGAGTGACACACCTACAGGGGAAATGCCCTTTGCTCCATGTGCTATGATTAGAATGGAGGCTCTCAGGGAAGAGGAGGTGTCGGGCCTCTGCAAAAACCCCTGCAATTACAGCGAGTTTAGAAAAAATTATAAGAGTTTTAAGCAAATGAAGAAAAGCAAATAAAGCCTTGGGATGATTCTTGGTTCTCAATTTTGCAGTAGTGTTTTTGCTTAGTTGAAACTAATAGGAGTCAAAGAAACATGTAAACACTGGTGTGCCTGTATCACCCACATATCAGCAACTGAAGAAAAACTTTGGTGCTAGTGGGAAATTTTAATGCATTTGCATTTAGCATGATGTAATGTTAGGCATGGAGAAAGTCCCAATACCAGAGATGCCCACCTGAGGGGACTCAGCAGGGGTTCCATGGGAGGCACTTGATTCTAAGAGCAGCTGGGATATTGGGACTCTTGCCTCCACTATACAAGAGTCGTAGTTGAACCCAGAGTGTTACACTGAATTGAAATTGAAACCAAGTCTTCTCACCTTACTGGTCTTCAGCTTTCACTACCATATCCTCCCTGCTTCCCAGTTCCTTTCCCTTTGGCCACAGACTGTGTCTCCTCCAGTGAGCCTACGGTGCTGCCTACTGA
Organism: Octodon degus; assembly: GCF_000260255.1. Taxonomy (NCBI): domain Eukaryota; kingdom Metazoa; phylum Chordata; class Mammalia; order Rodentia; family Octodontidae; genus Octodon; species Octodon degus. The sequence goes on along the minus strand of NW_004524604.1, from coordinate 897,174 downwards.
TCTGTAAAGTCACAGGACTATAGAATGGCTTAGACGACATACACATGCTCCCTTTATGTGTGCTGATCCTGCTCAATAGCATGCCTCATATGTATCTTTGTTATACACAAGGAGTAACTGATGGTTTTGCTTTTGAGAACATAAAGGGGCCATTAATAACCAAATAGAGGACTGAAGAACAGTATGATAAATATTCTAGGTACTGTGTACAAATAATCCTGGGTGTTGATAAAGATGTTTAAGTTGTTTACTGTAGTATTCAGAGTAGGGAAAAACTATGAACTGTCTAAATGTCCCATATCCAAGAACTGAAGGAATAAATAATGGTATATTCACAACACAGAATGATTCAAAGTTATGAGAAGAAACAGTTATGTGCAGGGTGAAAGAGTTGTTCAAATATTTGAGTTACTTTACATATGGGCAAGTAGAAAGCCAACAGAAAACTCTTCCCCTCAGTCTGCTTGGCTGGGGTTTCCCTGTCCCTTGGGCCCTGTGTTCCAGGCTTTGGCAGTAAGGTAGGATAGCTGACCTTGGGAATCTGAGTCCTGCTGCCTCTCACACAGGAATGAAACTCGTGGATCACAAGCAGTTTGCCTGGCTGGCAACTTAGGCTCTGTGCTTCACAGTGAGAGGTTCTGGGAGGGATGTGGGTCTTGGTCCTTGGTCCTCAGATTTCCAGCCCCTCCCAGAGTCAGGGGCCCTCAGAGATGGAGGAAATTGGGACTTTTCCAGGAGACAGCAGAAGATACAGCTCTGAACAAATACTAACATCATCCTGAAAATCACAGATCTGAAGTAAAAAAAACCTTTTATACAGTGGGACTAATTTGTAAGTCATTTGTGTTTATGATGGCCAGTGAATTTGGACATTGTTAGTATCGAGGACCCAAGAAACATATTCCTTTACTTATGTCAAACTGTAGCTTAATAATCAATGTGCTTGTCTTTTTAAACTACTTTTTAAATCTTCATATATAATAGCTAAGGAGGACAAGCATGTGACAATCGATAAAGTTGAGTGCTGACAACATAGCAGACACTGATCTCTTCTTCTTCTGGATGAGTTGGTGAAACAAATTCTAGGAAAGAAAGGTCATGGCGCCTCATGCTGGAAAGAAGGAGTCTGAGTTCAGAGAATGGGTGGATGACTTGGCCAAGGTTTTCCTGTTAAGTGGCAGAGCTGAGATTTAAATTCTGGAGTTTTTACCTGGAGTGGCCTGTGAGTTTATTCTACTGAGTAAAACCACTTGACAGAAGTGAGAGAAATGGCAACTTCAGGAAGAAAGGAACTAGAGAAGCAGAGAGTAGAGCAAGAGTGGAAGGGTTGGGGCCAGAGAGATGGCTCTCAGTGGGATAAGCACTTCCCTGGCAAGTGCAAGGGCCTGAGTTCAATCCCCGGTTCTGAAAAAAAAAAAAAAAAAAAAAAAGAGTGGAAGGGCTGGAGACTAAAGCAGGACGTGAGAGGCACAATGGCATTAATAAGCCATGAAAGTTGCTGGCCTCCCCCTGGGAGGCTGCTGAGCTGAATGAAAGCCAGGTCCCCTCCCTGGTTTCATGAGCTGCAGATGGCAGGGCAAACAGCTGTTGGGCCCCTCCCTGGGAACTGTTCAGCAAACAGAACTAAACCTTCTCCAAGGAAGAAATCACCTCAAGGGGAAATTCTTTTGAGAGCACAGGATGATGGCTGATGGAAATGTATCTAAGATTTGATACAGTCTTGGGAGAAATGTTGACAGGGAGTTGGTCAGTCACTTTATATTCTGTGATGAATAAGCATGAATATTCCAAAGTATTCCACTGAATTGCCCATTTATCTTGTTTTATATTACAGTGTCCGTCATTAAGTATGCTGTAAGAGAGACATTTAGAATTGCAATTGCAAAGGTTTGTTCTTCGTGGTGAAAGGACAAAACAGTTCTGACCACTATGATTCTGTCTAGGGGAGGGCAGGCAAGTGACCCTGGCTCAGCGGCTCATCTCCTGGCTAAGCTTAATTCTAGAGATTTCACTCTGATGAGTGCAGGGCTTGGGAGTCATGTCCCCAAAACTTTTGCCTCTCCTACCTGGTAATGAAGATTCCAAGAATATTTATGGATTAATCATATTAACATCACCACCACTGTACTTTCTTGAAGCATAAACTACAAGAAGATCCAAGGATCTCATAGCGCAACCTCAGAGGTGACATCCTATTAGAGCCAGCTGTTCCTTATCCTCATCTACTTCCTGGAAAGAGCATGTGGCCCTCAGCTCAAAGCTTTTTCCCCACAGCCCTACGCTTGACACCTGTGATCATCTCTCCTCTTTCTTCTCCCTTCTCATAATCCCCCAGTTTTAACATCAAACTCAAGTCAGTCTACTCATCCCTTTCATGACACAAGCTATTCTTTTATGAATACATATTTCATTCTTAAGATCTAATTAAGTAAATTATAATGACAAACTAGGAATAATAGTTGTTTCCCTAAATACAGCTATAGGACATAAATCACAGGTAATGAGCATAATGATTCTTTTAGAAAGTACCTTAAGTTAGTGTATCAGCTACGTCTATATGGATTTGAGGCAGTGCCTGTTCCATTTATAGTCTCAAAATCAATGCAGGGACATTAATTAGGTAGCCACTATGTGCCAGGTATCATTCTAAGTTCAGTGGTACTTTGGCCCATGAGAAACTGGAGGGAAGAGATTACTATTAGCATCATTAATTCATGTATGCCTTAGGATCTTCACACAACGACTTCTCATTTTCCTTTTTACTTCTGCAAGCCCATTTCAAGATTTTATCAGCACATTCTTCACTGTCATCTCTGGAACCTCATCAATCTTTCTGACAGCTCTCGAACTCCTCCTCCTTCCACTCTTCCCTACTCCTGGACTGGGCTGAGTCCATATATGTTGACGCCCAGTGATGACACAGGCTGCCCCACCCTGCTGCAGCTGCCTCTACCAGTAGATCTCTATCACCATCCTCACGACCCACAGCTAATTGCATTTGTCCACTTCCCACACAGTGCACCACAAGGTTACCTTGGTGAGACTTTGCTCCTATTCCTTGGTATTTGAAATCTTTTTTTTTTCTTTTGAAGTTTTAATGTTTTTATTTAGGAAAACTTTGGCTCTCAAGTTAAAATGTTCAGCACAACACATCTCTTTTTTAGTAATGGAATTGATCTACACAAAATAGTTTTCCTTGTCACTAAAAACCAAATAAAATAGTATTTCTACTATAAGGACATTTTAAAAGGCACTTTAACCTAGACAAATTGTACCAAGCATAAAAAATAGCTTCCTTCCAGGGAAGCACTTACTCTACTGAGCCATCTCCCCAGCTCAAAATAGCTTCTCTCCATCTCCTCCTTCAACCATTCAAAGCAGGGAAGAATATTGCAAAGTCTAAGAACACCACCAGCTCCCATTGAAAAACTACAGGTCAAGGCTAGCACGGGGGAAAAAAAACAACAGCTTGGGTGTTATGGCTGTACAGTGAAGTAGCAGAGGCAAGCGGATGCTCATAGTAAATGTACCCCTGACAGGGGCCTAGGTGAAGCTGCCTCATCTGGTTTATTTAATGAATTCAAAGTGCAGCAGTATATAGTCACTTCTCCTAAGCCTCCATCTTCTCTTAAATGTCCTATCCACCAGATACTTCGTTCTCTGGGCTAAGGACAGCACTACCTGAGGACAATCTCCTGACATCTGACACATCTCTATGTCTAGACAAGGCATTACCAGTGGAACCCAGGCAGGTGACAGAGCCATTCCCACCATCTTCCCTCAAAATGACTCTGGCTAGGACTAGAATGGTTTGTGGCCAATGACCACTGCTCTTGGATCATAGCCCTAAGTCAGTCAGAGGACCCCAGGGGGATAGCTGCAGCACAGGGCCAGACTCCTTTATTCTACTTTTCTTCTTCCTTTCCTCTCTCCTTTTTAAACATGATATGCTGAATTTGGCCCTTACAAAGCTACAGGAGAAACTCCAGGATGGGGAAAGGTTGGCGTGGTGAGTTGTGGCAGCAGGCATGTTCAGTCACAGGAGAACATCAGCAGATCATCCAGGGCATGCAATTGCCCATTTTCCATTTCTTACAATGAAAGTAAAACAAAATTTGGGTATAGATACGTGCAGAGCATTTGCCCAACAAGAAGAAAATACTCTCTCAACACTGTCTGTAATGGAGAAATGGGGACAAGGGGCATCTGTGCCACATTCCTTGGGAGTTACTGACACAGTGCCAAACCACAGTGTTGAAAGATGATGCAGACTTTATTCTATCAAGTGATAGAGAAGGGCACCTATTCTCCACTAGCCAACTCCAAGTTATGTGTTACTGCATGTGTGTGTGTGTGTGTGTGTGTGTGTGTGTGTGTGTGTGTAAGCAATTGTGGCGGCATTTCAAGTTCCTTGATCCATGGTCTGAAACACCCTACTGCAGTGGTAGCAAATCTATAGCACACATGCCACAGGGTATGGTTTATGATTATTGAAAGCCTTAAAAAGGGTGGCCATCACTGCTCCATTACCTTGCTAATCACCACTGACTTCTGCTGACTCCATTCAAAAATCTGCATTTGCTGTCACTTGAACATGACTTCTTAGCTTTAATTCTGATGACTTATAGAAAGGCATTATTTCTCTGTTTATTCTATGAGTAGAAAATTACTACTTCTTCTGTACCACAGTTATAGTCTGGGTTCCAAAAACAGCCAGTACAAAAAAAGGAATTTAGTTAATTTGGTTGAAACTAATGTGAACTATCAGTATTTTCCTCATCACACTTTATTTCTTCTGTATTTTTTGCCCTCCTTTCATATTTAGTATATGCACATAAATTCAAGATTAAAGTCTAGAAATTGCCAGTCCCATCTAATTGATAAGCAAAACAGTAAAAGCTCTCACTCAAGCCTTGGATAAAGCAGGAATTGTTAGGACTGTCTACAAAGTAGAAATGCTGTGTAGTAGTAATAAGGCAGACATGAAGGGTAGTACTGTTTTGTATGTCTAAATATAAAACAATTTAGAGAAAAACTTGGATCCATTTAGAGAACTGCAGTAAGTTTGCTCTCTGTTTCTACTCCAATCTCTCAGGAATCAGTTCTTCACATACCTGTGTGGGCCTGCATGCTCCATACGGGTGGATCCCCAACTCTCCCACTCGTGGCATGGATCAGAGACCGCATCACAGCCTTCAGGGTCCTGCCTGAACTAACCTTGGCTACCCTCCCAACTGTGTTCCCTGTACATAGCCCTCCTTATTGATTCAATTCAAGCTCTGTGCTCTGGAATGTACAATCTGTGCTCCTCTTCAAAACTTCTGTGTGTGTTCTTCCCTCTCTCCTCCCAATGTTTCCTGGACTTGTGCCATCCCTTCATACAGATCTACAGCAGCAGTGCCTCCACAGGACACAGAACCCACTTCTGACTCTCATAGGAAGAGAAAATCCTGAAGGAACTGTCCTGGGGGTCTGTTCAAGGTTAAGAGAAACATGAAGGCTGCTGAGAGGCTTGGAGACCAGAAACACGAGGTGCTAGCAACATCTTTGGGCCCAAGCAGCAGATGGAAGAAGGAGTATCCCAGCAGCTCAGTAGGAACCAGAGCTGCAGGAGGCCACCAGCAGAAGCATGGACACAGGAGGAAGTGAGCAGTGGGAGAAGGACAAAGGGAAGAGATGAAATAGCCAGTCCTGTCCTTTCCTTCTCCCCTGGATCTTCCAACCTTGCCCCATTTTTCCAGGAGCCACTGGCACAGAAATATTTTCTGGATCAAGGCAGGGCAGGGTGGCACAGAACTGCCCAACATGCAGGGAATGGCAGGTAAGGATCCTGCACTAACAGAGCCTCCAGAAGAGCCTCAGAGTCTAAAGGTCAGCCATGCATACCATTCCTCCCCACCTCCGTCACAAGTTCATCTCTACTTGGAATCACACTGTGCTGTTGGATTATCTTCTACCTCTTCCTCTAAAACATAAGCTCCACAGGGGCTGGGATTCTGTCATTCACATTGACTACTATATCCCTGCACAAGACAAAACAGCTTGGTTTTAACCATCCAGCAAAAAAGTATAAAGATGAAGTATAAAAAGTAAAGCCATATTGATATGCTGAGCTGTAAAAGGCTCAAGTCAACAACTTCTGACATTGCCAGTCCTATGGAAAACCCACTACTATTGTGGACTACTGGACTATGTTAGAGTATTTTGCTGAATTCACACACCTACAATATTTGAATGGCAATGGAATACCCATCTATGACAAAACTAAACAAAAAAAAGGGATACAAATGAAGGACCACTTTGTATCTGTATATACAAAATAGGATAGATATATAGCTACTTTCTCTTAATTCAATGAGAAGGAAGATTTGTACTAATAGTGTTTGGACAGGATATCATGTCTGCATCTTGTACTATGAATAACCACTATGAAGACAACAATATGCAATGCACTAATTATTGAAACTGTCCTACTAATCAAGTTTGAAACTGTCTTATTGCTATTGTTCTCAATAAAATTGATAAAAATAAATAAATAAATAAATAAAGGGGAAAATGAACTAGACATTTCTCCAATAAAGAAATTGCCAATGAGATGAAAAGAAATAAAGACAAAACAGCTCCTGTTTAACATCAAGAACCCAGTGTGTCCTGAGTGAATTAATTTGTTTTTGAAACTATTTATCTTTAACACAAGCAAAATAATACAGGAAACTATTGAATTCCTATACGTGAATAATCCACACACAACCACCTGTACTCCAGCCTTTTCTAGGTTCTATAATAACATTTTTGTCCTCTT
>NW_004524604.1:889735-890272 GCF_000260255.1 Octodon degus | reverse complement strand
TAATTTTTTTTCAGAACCGGGGATTGAACTCAGGCCCTTGCACTTGCCAGGGGAGTGCTTATTCCACTGAGTCATCTCCCCGGCTCCTATATATTATTTCTTAAAGCACTACTTCATATACTAAAATATAGAATAACAGAATCTCAGAACTGGAAAAATGAGAATTCTTTGAGCCCAACCCTGCGTTCAATAAGCAGGCATGTTCTCCAATGGCCCTGAATGTTAGGAGTAAAGAAGGCAGGCAGGACCTCCCCAGAGAACACACATGCAAGCAGCTGTGACTGCTTGCCTGTGTGCTATTTCATCTATGGAAATATTAATAATGTTCAAAAGGGCACAAAATATTTTTGCCATTTAAGTTGGGAGAGAGTTAATAAACAATTTGATTTTCCTCGATCTTCATAATCATTATGGGGAGAGGGAATGGACTCAGGGACTGGTCATTTACAGCTCTCATTATGATAAAAGAGTGGGTTTGACATTTGTTTGTTTTCCTTCTGTTGAAGAAAAACCTTTCTTGTACCATTTTTTTTTTTT
>NW_004524604.1:883770-889635 GCF_000260255.1 Octodon degus | reverse complement strand
TGCTGGGGGATTGAACCGCGGTCCCTGATGCTTTTGCTAAGCTTGTTCTAAGTAGGTGCTTTAGACCACTGAGCCATCTCTCCAGCCCCTCTTGTACCATTTTAAGTCATCTTTTCTTCCTTGTAGACTAAGCTCACCCAGTCCAGCAGTTCTGACTCTACACACCCTCACCGAGGAAATGTCTCCCAGGGCTTGGGCTTTGGACCTGGTCCAGTCCACTAACTTTGCCCTCCGAGCATGGACTTCAGCCTGAGGTGGCCAGTGGCTGTCTATCTGTCTTTTCCTCTTGGGATGTTCTGTTTTCATGAACACCACTTACAAGTTTTATTTCTTTCCCCCTATAGCCACAGCATCTTCAGTTCCTTATCTAGCTTTTACTCTCAAAGAATAGCTTCATGTATCTAACATGTCATCCCAAAGTACTTATATTATCTACAGTGAAGGGAAAAATGCTCACAGAGACAAAATGGACCTGTACAATGATGGCAAAGAGACAGGATCTAATTGATGAAGGTTCAGCCATACATATTCCTAGCTTATCTTCCAACTGTTCTTTCAAATATGTTAGCAGTTAGGGCAAAAACTGCTCTGCTGCTGCTGTTTCCCCCACAAAACATCATGGAGAGCCCACCTGCAGCGACCACAACAATGTCTGCCAGCCGTGTCTGGGTCTTCAGCTGCTCCCTGGGGGTGTATCTGTGCGCTATGGTTACTGTTGCATCACCTGCAATGCAGAAGGGCTTCCATTAGTGATCACAGGCTTTCCCACGTTGTATGAAAGCTGCAAATCAAGAGAAGTTTCGGTTACTGCCCCAGAGTGGAGACACTGCCTTGACATGATTCAGTCACTCTGAGACCAAAAGCTAGATAAGAAACTGAAGATGAATCAGAATATTGGACCTTTCTACTAGATGGGTTAACACTAGACGAAGCCAGGTGAGGCAAGTGCTGGCTGTTGGAGGAGAGCTGTGAACTCTAGGAACTCAGAATCTGAGAAGTCTGTCTTGACCAGTTAATACACTGGTATGGGACACTCACTGGGTTGCTGATGACAGGGGGATAAAGATCAGAAACAATAAGGTCAGCTGTACCAACAACGGGAAAGTGTAAGGAGGCACATAGGCGAGAGGAATTCCAGAGAGAGGTGTCAAGGAAGGGCTTTTCAAGAAGGCAAACTAAGGCTGAAGTTTTAAAGCTTGAACATGAGTATGTCAAGGAAGAAAAAAACAAGCCAAGCTAAAAGAAAATGGAAAAAGAAAATAAACTTTGAAATCCTGTGTTTAGGAAATCATGAAGAAGCCTAGAGCATAACAAATTGCTTTACAAGAAAACTTTACTGGAGCTGGGGATAACAGGACAGGCAGACAGCCTGAGGATTCCAGCCAGAAGCGCACAGTGGGGAGGGGCTTCCCTAAGTGAGTGGTGGCATTGAACACAGTTTCACTCTTCACCTTCTGGAAAACATCCAAATGCAATCTAGTACACAGCCATCACCAAACTGTACAATCTTTGTTTCTAGAGAAACTGGAAAACACAGTTTCCAGTAACTCTAAAAACATGTACAGTAGGGAATGAACACCACAGGAGTATAAAGGTAACAAAGAAACAGAGTGATGGCATGTTCAACATCCACAGATTTCTCAATTCACTTTTTATCTCTAAAATATTTATTAAAACGTGTCTTGGCATGAACTATTATGTGTCAATCTGGATGAACTGAAGGCTTTTACTGCCTGGAGATGAAGTGCTCACCTCCCCAGTATAAGAGACAGATAAATCTTTCTTTATGGTAGTGGAGAGAGTCTCTAGGCCTTAGAGAAGTTCAGAGTGTGGTGACAGAACCTGTCATGGAGGAACCATCTAGCACTTCTCCCTAACTCAGGACAGAAGCATAATGCAAACAGCAGACCCAAGAAGACTCACCTCATTCACTGGTGAGTAATATAAAAAGTATTGGATGAAACATCAATGAAGAATCCTATTCAAGGGCAAGCCCAGGGATTTGTATGGGTGATGAAACTATCCTGATTCTAGTGGTGATTAATAGTCACCTAGAAAGGAACCGAGTGAGTTTACACAAATTAATGGTATTGCATCTAAAAGAAGTGGATTTTATTATATGCAAATTTTATAATAAGAGGATATATTTTAAAAATAGCAGAACTAAGAAAAAGACAAAGCAAAAGCTAAACACAGTTTTGAAGAATTCAGCAATGGGCTGTGGGCTGTGGTGTATAGCTTAGTGGTTGCCTACTATGTGAGAGGGCCCAGGTTTGGTACACAGAGGTGTGTGAGAGAGAGAAAGAGAGAGAGAGAGAGAGAGAGAGAGAGAGACAGAGACAGAGAGAGAGAGACAGAGACAGACAGACAGACAGACCAACTGACCAATCAACTGACCACCTATCAATGATCCTGACAAAATGCTGTCATGGAAAAGTTGAACATGTGATCAAACATTTTACCAAAATATTTTAAAATTAAAACTTATAAATTAAAAACTGAGAGTAGTGCTACAGAGAAAACTCAGGGGTCTAAGCACTTGTGCAAGGATTGAGATGAGATTCAATCCCCAGTACCATATACCATGCAGGTCCCACCCCGAATATACAGAACCATATACCAAGACTGGGTGTGGTGGCACACACCTGTAATCCCAGCACTGGGGAGGCTGAAATAGGAGGATCACTACAAGTCCAAGCTGTGTAGTGAGATCCTGTACCAAATACATAAAAATTAAAAAAAAAAAACCCTGAAAGTAAAAGACTTTAATCCATTAAAACTGATCTATACTGGTTAGTGCTAAGAAATACATTAGCAAAGATCCTGTACGCTAAAGAGTAAAACAAGAACCTTAAGAGCAAACACAAAGCATTCACATTTCTACATTCAACTGCAAAAAGAGAGTAATACCTACAACAGACTCTTGCAAAAAAAATATGGGGCCAAGATTTTTTTTTTTTTTTTTTTCCAGAACTGGGGATTGAACTCAGGCCCTTGAGCTTGCCAGGGAAGCGCTTATTCCACTGAGCCATCTCCCTGGCCCCAGAACCAAGAATTTTATAGGCAGTCAAATCTCCCAGAATTAAGAGATGCAAATGATTTAGAAATTTAAGAACTTAGGGAATAATAGTCACAAAAAGTCTTTCCTGAGGGACCTGCGAAAACATGCACTTCAAGTAAAGTATGTCTGACAAACTGACCAAAGGAACTATGGAAGGATTCAGAAATATGTTATTATCCAACTAAGATTTAATAGAAGTACAAGGATTTGGGGACAGGCTGTGGGATTCTTGTCTCTCCTAAATTCATGTTGAAAGAAAAATTGCCATGGCAACACTGCTAGGTATGGCCCCGAAGAGGTATTTAGGCAGGAAGGTGTGGCCCTTGTGAGTGGATGAAGGCTGTTGGGTGGGACAAGTCCCGCACCTTTAGTATTCCTGTGCCCTCTCTTGCCCTCTGCCCTCTGCCATGGGCTGGTGATGCACAGAGACCTTCCCCAGATGCTCATGCCCTCCTCTTGGACATCCAATCTCCAAGTCTGAAAACTAGAAGTCAATTCTGTTCTGTAGAAAGAACAGAACTAATCTACTTTGCTCATTGGGGCAAAGTAGACAAAGACACAGACAGATGCAAGCTCTATGTGCTTTGATTTTTTAGACTGTATGCAACAACCAGATTTAGAATGGAAAGGGGAAAGATGAGGTAACCTAACACATGGTGATGGGGACTGATAAATATCATTTAAGAAGCTAACTGCCCAATAATTGACATCTAATAATATTTTAAAAATAAGAGTATGTAAAAAAAATTAAAAATAAAATAAAATAAAATAAAAATAAGAGTATGTACTCTGAAAAAAATATTGGTAAAAGACAAAAATGGAATCAGAAGAGAAAATTAAAATATTTGATGAATTTTTTTAGAGTACTAAGTCAATTATAAACCTTCCTAATTTTTTTTTTTTTTTTTTTTTTTTTTGGCAGAACCGGGGATTAAACTCAGGCCCTTGCGCTTGCCAGGGAAGCGCTTATTCCACTGAGTCATCTCCCTGGCCCCTTTGTTTTCTATTCTTAAATTGATTCCCAAAGCAACATCTTACTGTACACGATATCAATCACATACTCTATACATGATACATAATATTATGACATATCCGTATATTTCTAAAACAAAAAACAAACATTCATTTTTTTTCTTTTTTTTTTTTTTTTGTTGTTGTTGGTACCTGGGATTGAACTCAGGACCTTGCACTTGACAGGCATGTGCTTATGCCACTGAACCGTCTTTCTAGCCCTAGAACAAAGATTCTAAAATGAAAGTGTTCACAATTCAGAAATGTTAAAAAAGCAAAATGTGGGCAAGCTCAGCAGGAAAATGTGTCATGTAACAGCAGATGCTCTAATGGTCCTCTGAGAGGAAAGTCCACAGAAGCAGGACAAAGATGTGCATGTTAAAAAGCAAAGAGGCCATGCACACGGAGATGTGGCAATGAGAAAAGCGTGGGACGAATAAAAAAGAAGTGATTCCTTGGATAGAAATTATAGACGATACAAATAAATGCCACATTTGCTCAAGTTAATTCATTCCTTTCATTTCATAAAAGATCAAGAAAACAGAAAATGTAAACATGAAGGTATCTGATAATTACATATCAAACTCTGAAAATAGGTAACATATTTCTTTTGATGTGCTCAGAGACCTTTTTAACTGGCATGTTTTTGGCTAAGATTTATAAAATTAATACCAAAATATAGATAGGTAGGTGAGCTATAAATAATTTTCTTTTATCAAAAAACTATAAAGTTAAATTATTGATAAAATGAGAAATTAAAACATCCTTCTATTGGAAGTTAAGAAAACCTATTTCAAAAAAATTCTTGAGGGAGACAGGGAGATAGCTCAGTAGAATAAGCGCTTGCCTGGCAAACACAAGGTCCTGAGTTCAATCCCTGATACTGAAAAAAAAAATTCTCGGGTCAAAAAGGAAACAAAATAGTACTGCAGCATTTCTAGAAACATTTACAATGAAAGTACCTCATATCAGAGCCTATATAATCAAAACAAATCAATTCTTAAAGGAAAAACTATAGGCCTAAATTATTACATCATTAAGACAGAAATAGTCATTTAACTTAAAAAGTATGTAAAGATAAAATGGAAAAAGTTTAATAAAAATAAAAGTTAAATTTAAACCTTAAGAGAATACAGTGAATTTTCCAAGTGAAAACTATGTAGAAGTAAAGAGATTTCATGAGTAATATGAGAAGATATATTAGAAGAAAACGCCCTGCTACAAAGTAGTACAAAAGATAAAATACTTAGAAATAAATTTAAGAAGAAATGTGCAAGATCTGTGTGGAAGAAGAAAATCTCTAAGCCAACTTGGAAAGGCAGAAGTACGACTCAGGATCCGAGTGGTAAGTCATGCTCCTGGACAGCAGGACTCAACGCTAAAGCACTGGCAGTTCTTCCTGTGCTCACTGCAAATATAATGCAATTCTAAAGTAGTATTTTTGCCTTTCAGAAGAAGTATATAATCTGACACTAATGTTAAAATGGAAAAATACCAAAAGGATAATTAAGAAAACTTTCAGAGGAAGCATAAGTAGCACATGGCGGAGGGCCTCCTCCCCATCAAGGTACCAACATCCAGGCAGTCATCTGGAGTAAAAGACTGAGTGATTGATTTTCTTGCCTCTACTTACTTTAAAACTGGTGTTTGCAGGGCTGGTGAGATGGCTCAGTGGTCTAAGCACCTACTTGGAACAAGCTTAGCAAAGCACAGGCACTGTGGTTCAATCCCCCAGCACCACATGCCAGCCAGCCCCGCTCCCTGGTGGGCTGAGCTGGCTACACACACACACA
>NW_004524604.1:870439-883670 GCF_000260255.1 Octodon degus | reverse complement strand
CACACACACACACACACACACACACACAAATAAATAAATAATTTTTTTTAAAAAAAGTTATTAAAAAAAAACCTGGGGTTTGCATCACATCCCAAAGCACCAATGTTATGAAGCACCCTCCTATCTCTTAGTTTTCTTCTATGCAGAGGACTATCTCATACTTTAGCAAACACACAAGCATCATCTAGTTCCAAATGAGAGCCTCTCTGATGTGTGTGCATGCACACATGCACATGCATGTGCACACACACGCAATCAAAACCAAAACAAAGCCAAGACCTCTCACCTTCCATCAGTGCTATTTCAGAAAAGAACTTAGAAATACAGCATAATCCAGTGATTATATACATACACATAATTAAAAATCTGTAAAGCTTCAAGCAAAAGAAAAATGAATTTCAATCTCCTGGCAATATATTTAAGTATTATCAGGTTACCTGTAATTCTTACATGAGCTTGGCAGGCAATTTCCAGGGATATATCAAAGCCAAAAGTCGTATATAGACTTACTGCATTAGAGCTTATGAATACAGTGATAAAGAAGCCAGAGAGAGGCTTTCAGCCTGCTCTTTAGAGACCCAGTGATGCTTACAAGAGAGAAAAACAAAGGAGTCAAAAGCAAACATGTCCCAGGGATGCCTCAGATTCTTCTGCCTCTGACTTGTTGGTGACACTCAGGTCCTGCTGCTGGTCTGGCACCTGTCTTTGCTAGTCACTTCAGTCATATTTAACCTGCCTTACTCAGCACTATGAAAAGCCTTGTTAACTTTCTCCAGTGAAACCTCTGGCTTGCTCCTCTAGTCCTTCCCACTTCCTCAGAGTCTCCCAGGGGTGAGTGTGCAAGCTGCAGCAACTGCTCCAGGGAAAGGTGTGCACCCCTGGTGCCCAAAGGGACTTGCCACACTTGGCTTGACCCCACAGAGCACTGCTGTTAGCCTACACTTTTAATAGCACAGGGAGCCAGATTTAAAAATTGTAAGCACAATTTGAAGCAACTTTCTGATCCCTTGTGCTTTGCATGCTTACAAAACATAGAAAGAACAAAAGACTCAGAGCTTATCTTCTGGAATCTTAGAATTTTTAGAGAATTCAATGATTTACTCGAGAGAAAAATGTGTTTTTGACTGTAAAATCCACAGTCAAGCAAGTACTTTCCACCAGAGGCACAGAGCAGTTTTCCAGGCTATCAGCACCTCTATGATTTATGTAAAATAACACTGTAGAGAAGGTGGTAGCCCAGAATCAGCACAGAATGCCAACTTGAGGAAATACCTGCCATAAGATCTGCAGCAGCTTGAAGCTGCCATCTCCCCTTAAGGTCCACGTGGTGGAGCTCATTCTCCAGGCAGTCACTGCTGGGACGAGGCCAAGCCCTCAGACACTGGGGTCCAGGAGAGGCTTGCAGGTGTTTGGGGGCCTGTCTTTGAGGGGACTATAGGACACGAGTCTCCTCCTTAGCCTCCTAAACATAGAGAATTTCTGTACTGCCACCTGCTCTGCCACGATGGAACCAAGTGACCTGGATGAAACCTCTAAATGGTGGGCCAAGATAAACCTTCCCCTCCATGAGCTGATCACCTCAGGTGTTTGTTACAGGAAGGGAAAGTTGTCTCCAGACCATCTCAGCAAGCTGCACCCAGGATTCCTCAGCTCTTCAGTCCATCTGCAGTATCTTTCTCATGCCCCGTGTCTGATCCCTGAGTGAGCAGTGTAAAACATGTCTATGTTGTCACCACCGTAGTCAGCACATCCTGGTCCAGGCCCCTGCCACCTCTCAGGTAGAACACAACCCCATTATCCTCTGGCTTCTCTGCAGCCACTGTGTCCCTTTGCCACACTCAGTCCACCAGGCAGGGCTTCCCAGTATATCCACCACACAAGATGCTAAGAATCATGGCTCCTCACCATGATATGACTTCCTCCACTGCAGCAGACAAAGCTTCCAGCCAGCACTGTGATACCAGCCTCCTCTAGCCTGGAGCTCGTCATGGGACACTGCAATCTCTACTTCCATACCTTTTTGTACACGAGAGCAAAGAACATGTATTCTATTGCCTAGCATAATTCTGGGGTTATTTCTTGATTACTGAATAAATAAAAGTAGGGGATGGCTTAGCAATGTTAAAAAAGGAAAATCATCATTTACTTAATTTTAACCAAAAAAAAAAAAAAAAAAAAAAAGATACTAAAAAAATTAAGCCAGTGAGGCTGTTTGTTCTAGCTTTATTTTACTGTTTCATTGTTGTTTTATGGTACTGGAGATCAAACCCAGAGATGCTTTCCTACTGAGCAACATACCCTGTTCTTAAATTTACTCTGCAACAGTATCTCACTAAGTTGTGTAGGCTGGACTTGAACTTGAAAAATAGCTAAAATTACAGGTATATATCAGTGCCTTAAGCAGGATGGGGAAACTTGGTAAAATTAACAGTGAAATTTTGCATGCACCAAATTTAGAATACTTATTTGCCACACACAGGAGGTAGTGTTGGCTGGATGATGGTCACAAGGGTTAGAATCCACAAGGAAACAGGTGGTACCTAGAGCTACAATAGGTCACTTGGGGAAAGCCTATGGACAAAGAGTCCCATGCCCATCCCAGTGTTTGGAGCCACTGTTCTCAGTCCTGAGTATATTAGATTCTTCTATGTAGTCATTAAAAATAGTGATAAGCAGGTCCCAGTCCTGAAGCTCTCACTTTCTTGTGCACTGAGGGCAGGCAGCCAGACAATTCTAGCTGGCATCCAGGGCTAAGAACCACCAATTCAGAAGATGCCAGAAAGGGAATGATCCAGAAACATAGTGAGAAAAGTCAAATAAGTCAGGAGTTATGCATGCCAGTGGTAGCTTTGCTCTATGCTCAAAATCAGGAGAAGCAACCCATAACGTGAGACCATTTGTTAAGTTTAAAAGCATGATGAATATTAGTCCATCTGTTATACGGTTTTCTGTTTAATGAAAAGCATAAGAACCCTCAAAAGAAATTACTTTTCCATCTAAATAAGAGAAAATGTTTTATTTTCCCCCAGCATGTTTATTTTTAACACAGCAATGTGTTTATTTTTAATCTTAAAGACACTTACTTGAGTAACTAATCATCTATTTTGCTGTGAATAGGCTGTCAGGATGAAATTAGTGACCCAACCACAGCAAGTGTAATTTAAAGTCCATTAAATAAATTCACCAAATATATTTACCTCCAGTATAAAAAAAAGACCATTCTAGACAGTGGGAATTGAGCTAGAAAGATTTAATGGTGTGTGTATTTTAGAAGTCCTCTCTCTGGCTGTATTTGAGTTCCAGCTCTCCCTTCCCTTTTGCTTTACTATTGGTTTTTTGCATCATGGTTTATATACTGCCATATGCCTATAAGATTTTTAGTTTTTAGCTTCAGAAGGCAGACAGTAAACACAACCCATTAAATAGCGGCAGAGGTAAACCCAGGAGAAGTATAACATTCATCTATAATTGTGATTAGAGGTCATTCATTTTATTCCCCAAGTACAACATTACACACAGAGCCCCACTTCTCCAGGCTAAGGGCTCTTTCCTACCTCACCATGTCCCAGAAGGGCAGGGCCAAGTCTGCTTTATTCCTTATTGAATTCCTCATTCTTCAAACAAAGAAACAGCCCCTCTCTAAGAAGCTAGTACTGCAAGTCAGCAGCTCCAGGAAAAGGCAGTCTAAACAAAAAGGTGTCCTCTATGTTTCACTGGACAGATACCAAGACCCTCCTCAGTGCTGCCATCAGCACCACTCCCCTCTCTGCCCCTTGTCCTGAGGTCTCCTCTACCTCCTGATAGCTATGAAGTCACTTCTGCCCCTATGGAACAGGAAGTGAGGTTTGCCGGTGGGGAGTTTCATCTTTTTCACAGATGCCTACCATTTAAATAGCAAGAAACTGGTGCATGCTAGTCACCTACCTACTTCTTTCCCTTCTTCCTTGCCTTCTTGCCACTGAGGTTTTGTTCACAAGTGACAGTGAGATATTTTACAGCCCTCATGGTTTTATTTTCTATAGCACCATTTTCTACATCACTGGTACAGTACTTGGCACACAGGAATACTTGACACACAGACTTAGTGATTGGCTGACTTCGCTTCTCCTTTGAAGCCCTGCACTAAATTACAGCAATACAAAAAACCCAAGTGGACCTCCAGCCTCTGACAGGAGGAATCGCTGGTGGGGGGATGATGCAGACGACAGAACCAGCAATGCCCTGAGCAACCAGGCCACAGACACCCGAGAAGGGATATTTTGTGCTGGCAGTGAAAGAGATGCCTGGTAGCACTCTGAGGTCATGGAGAAAGACAGGAAATGAAAGGGAAGAGAAAGATTTGGACTCCACTTAAGTAGGGCTTAGGTTTTCAACAGTGTAATAGTCCCAGTTGTTGAAGGAGAATACTTATTTTACCATCTATAGCACTTTCCAGATATTAGCTGGTTAAACTTAGGAGACACTAAAAATGAAACAGTTGCTCCTTTTGTTCATTTTAGAAAAGGAGACTGGATTCATCTTTTGTTCTTTTCTACCACACCAACTACCCAGACTCAAGAGCTGTGATGCAGTAAAGTCTCAGAAACATCCGAATTGGTGCATCCCTGACATACCACTACAATGCTTGTAACCTGCGGCAGGGAGGTTAATACTGCGGGATGGAGTATCAGTGATGGAATGCCTGCCATCTTGCGCTGACAATGGCTCTTACCACAGAGACAACACACACCCCAATGTGCTCGTGGCCTCATGAGTGCATGCCTTAGTCCTGGAGGGTGATGACTCCTGCCTTCCCCTGTGCTCACCATTGGTTCAGTTCTGTGGTGCGCAAGCGAGCTTGGCCCAATCCACCTGTGGGCAACGTTTCATACTGCCACTTGCATTGCCTTGCCCTGCCCTGAGCATCCACTGCTGAGTTACTGCATCCTGCAGAGGGAGATCATACTTCCTGCTGGCAGAGTTCATTTCACAACTGGAGTCAACTTTCGCCAAGGAAAGGCATTGCACTGACAGAAGTCTTTCAGTCTCTTAAACAAAAAATGCCTGTGATGCAGAATATTCAGCAGCAGGTCAGCCTGAATAGGAAGTGCAAAGACAGAGACAGCAGGAGAACATAAAGCTTCCTCAGAGATGTCCTGACAATGTAGAGGGGAGCTTCAAGAGATTTCCGCACCCAGACTGCAGGGATGGCAGGGATGCCAGGTCTGCCGAGCAAGTGCAGCATGGCTAGCAGCTGCAGGGGGTCAAGAACATCACTTACAGCTTCTGTGGCTGTAAGATCGGTGAGCACTGCCCCTCCAAAATGCTTCTTTAAAGTGCACTGGCAGTGTTAGTGCCCTCCAGGGAGACCATGACCTTTCTGTCGAAGGAGGAGCATGGGACCTGTGCGGTCATTTCATGGGGCCTGTTTTGTGAGATGTCCTCCTTACAAAAGAATATGCAGAGAATTTACTCTAGAAAATTTTGAGGTGCACTCAGGTTGTGCAATCCCCTGGTGACAATTTGTTACTATAATATGTTGGTCATTATGGCAATTTATTTTGCAGAAAGAATTGTTTTAAATAAATTGGGGAATTTCTCTCTTCCTTCATCATGGTAAAATGAAAAACAAAGATGCTATGGGAGAGTCAGGGATACTCAGTTTTACTCTGAAAGAAGGTGAAACTCTCTAGGTCACCACACAGGAAGAAACTGAAACAATACACAGTCACCTGAGGAGGGGCACAATGTACTCAACTGTCCCAGGAACAGTGAGATCACAGAAAGACACCTTCCATGGCCCATCTCTGGAAGTCATTCCAATTAACCCTTAGCTTCTCTAAGCACAGTGTATTTGCTGAGAGATGCCAACTTGTATTTTGTGCCTTCAAATCTTTAGTTTTAGTTCTTCATATTTTTATGCAGTGTCTTTTTGCATTCTGTCACCATCTCCAAGGCCACAGCTCCAGGGGAGAAGAAATGGTTCCCATTTCTTCTTTGCACCCGTGTCTCAAACATCAAATCACCCCCAGCTTCTGTGACCCCATCCTCCAGGAGCCCTCGTCAGCCCTACCCTTTCACTTCAAGATTTCAGCACCTTCTCCCTATTTCAAGCCCCAGGTTAATTAAAAGGATATTTTCCATGCACCATAGCTGTAGTCTCTATTCTCTACATCCAAATGCAAAGCCAGACAAGTGAGACACATAGAAAGCAAGCTAAATTACAGACAGGCTTTTTTGTCTTTTAGTGCAATTATCTTTGGCTTTGAGATTTTTTTTAAAATGAATTTGGGTTCTGAATCTCTTCTGGCAAAGAAATAGCACAAGCTGAATGCTGTATATTATAGATGCCTTTTGAACAAGACCACGGGCAGGAATTTGCTGGATACTCATGGTCCATCACATCCACTAACTGAACATGCACTGGGAGGGCCAGCACAGAGGTGCTGTTGGTGAGACCCCAGCTTTCTGAACACTAATCTTCCCTCAAACAGCCAGATTTCCAGAAACAACTCTTGACAGCCACTTAATGAACAGCACATCACCACACTCCTGTAGGAAGTGCAGAACCTTTACCACCACCCATGCAGCAAAACCTTCATGGCCATTTATGTGTAGTTTCTTACCTTTTTTTTAGATGCTGTAACTGTGATGGTGTCTGCACTATTATAAACCTAACTCTACCCATTTGTCTTGGAACAAGCATAATAACCAATTCCATATTTACCCAATTTTTACCAAGCTTTTTGAGTGACACTATTACACACAGCAGAAAATACTTTTTGAAGTAGTATGTCTTTATAATTCTCTCCTTGGAGGTTATCGATACTATAAATTTGTTTATCTTTCTCATGGTTACTTCAATATTTTTACTATACATGTGGGTACCTATAAGTAAGCCACAGATAATAAAAATGTTTATTATGTAAGATTAATTATCTATAATTGCAGTTTAAAAAAAAACCCTGAAAATAGTCCTTGCCTGTACATATGCTAAAAATGGCTAAAGTAATTCTCTGAGGTACTTTACAGACATTCAAAATTGAAACTTAATAGGAAGCTAGAATATAATATACACTTGCCTTTAAGAAAAAATGCATTGTGAAGTACTAACTGGAATAGAGCAATGTCATATTTTTATCAAATACTATGTAAGCTTTTATATAGTTTTGAAGTTATTCAACTTATTACCAAAAAACCTAACAACTAGTATCCAAAAAAGCCAACCCCAACCAAGTAGAAAACAAAACTGCAAATAAAGTGCAGCAGAACATTATTCAGCTCAAATCACACTACTCTACAACTGGTGGTACAGTTATTAACTTAGCCATAGTAACTGAAATGACAATAATGGCTACAGCTCCACTCACAGACTTAGTTCGCTGTGGCTCAGGCTCTGTCGTCACTGTTTTCCTTCTGTATCTCACTTAGCTTTCACAGTATCCAAGTAAAGGAGATGTCAATATTATTTCCATTTGCAGATGAGGAAAGTGGAGGTCTGTGCAGATTAAATGACCTGTCCACAGTTCAGGGCACAGCATGGCAAGGCCTGAACCAGTCCTGCCCTCCTGACAGACTCAGCACCCCCTCCTGTGCGGGGGCCCCCACTTCCTCTATGGCCTTGGGCACATTCTTCAAGGTCTCTAAGGCTCATTTTCATTACCAGAAAAATGGGAATAATATTAATGGTTCATGAGAAAGTATTGAGTAAAACATGGAGCTATATTTTTGCTGTCTGGTGATATTGAGATAAGAAAACATAATGTTGAATTAAAGAAAACTTACTTATCAGCTCTTGGTCACAATTTTCTAAGAAAATCCTACTAGGTAAATATTGCCAACTATTTTACTTTGCTTAACATAAAACCATCATGTAAAGATAAATACAAATCACTATTATTATGGCCTTCTAAGAGACCAACCAGCAGGAATAAAGTGAACACTGAAACTAAGAATGCAGCTTTGGAGATAGATATGATGGAACTCAGCGTGTACCATGAGACTGGCCTGTTCAAAAAGCTCTTCAATACTGAGCACCTAACAGGTTGCCTGGAATTACTATCAGGCCCTAACTTACTGTGACCTTCATATACACGTTAGTCGCAGGCAATATTTAAATCCTTAGGCCCAGAAAGGGAAAATAATTCACCAAAGTCATGCCTATACATGATGTGTGTGTTTGTGTGTGTGTCTGTGTGTGTGTGTGTGTGTGTGTGTGTGTGTGTGTGTGGTATACAAGCAAGTGCATGTCTGAATATTAGAAAGTAAAAAAAGAAAAAAAGAAGTAGCTCCTCCCTTTTTTGGAACTAAAGGAACAAATGAAGTACTTTCTATGCAAATAATTAAGACTCTCTCTAAAGTACCCACCAAAAGATTAAGAACAGTTAGCAATAAAGGAAGCTGTAAACATACACACAGACCAATAACTACTAATAAGAACATGAACCTTGGGGTTTTTTTTGCCCTGTTGGGACAAGTTGCAAAATCTAGCAGCTGGCATTCAACTGAGTAAGCTCTTACTCTCTGCCTACTACACTGGCTCAGGTGACTGGGAATGGTCCCTCTGCTGGATCTCTTCCCAGCCAACTCCTGGATCTCCCCAGGAAACTGGTCTGCCACCAGCGGGGGGGCAGCTGGGATGGTAGGCTTCCCAACCAACCACATGCTTGCAAACACTGGCGAGTCACCAGGCTTTCTTAGTGACTGCTTCTTGAAGCTCAGTGACTGAATCTAAACTAGATGACCAGTTAACCAGCCTAAGCCTCAACCCCCTTGTCTGCAAAGTAAACTAACTTGTTGTCCTATGAAATACCAGGACCTTTACATTTTAGGAATTTCACATCCATTTTCTCAAAATTTTGAGGATGTTCTGAAATTTGATTTTTATGCATCTAAATTTTTTATGACATTTCACCTTTATGTAATTATAATAATAATAATAATAATAATAATTATTATTATTATTATTATTATTCCAGAGATTGAACTCAGGACTTTGCACTTGCCAGGCTGGTGCATGTTTATATTATTAATGATTTTAAGAAACAAATGTGGCGGTATACAGATGAATGTCCATTTGGTATCTGTGTATTCAAAGTGGTTAGCATAGATATATAGTTGCATTCTCTTAATGAATAGAGGGATTTGTTCTAATGGTGTTTGTAAATAGGATATCATGTCCGCATCTTGTACAGCAATTAACCACTAAGAAGAATGTATTCAGTGTGTTAATTATTGAAACTGTCCTACCAATTTGGTTTGAAACTGTCTCATTGCTATTTGTTTCTCAATAAAATTATGGGAAAAAAAGCAAAAATCTTGTTATCTAACCATACTATTTCTTTTGTAAAATTCACAACCGTGTTTAAATCTATTTTTAATTTTAGGGATGATTTTAGATATCTGGTAACTTGTTACAGTCAGGCTTCATCCTCATTTTTTTTTTTAAGTTTCAAAAAATGCAGCATCAATTTCCCTTGCTGCTGAAGTATGGATTTCAGGCTGTCCCATGGTCATTCCCACGAAGCAGAGAACCTGTGCTCACTGGGACTTCTAACAAAGGGACCTTATCAAGCCTACTTCAAACTGTGTGTGGTAAAATTCAGAGCAGGATCGTGACTGAGGTGGCTGTTCATGCTCTACTATGACTATATGGCTAGGCCAGGACTTTCTTAATACTTTCTGGGGCTTGGTTGATTGTGGGTTTGTACGTGGGAGGCAAGATACACATTGTGTATTCAGTTTAGGTTTTTGATTTGAACATGGTAAAGAAATAATACTCAGATGGACTCTGCATTACTGGGAGAATCTTGAAATTAAACATGAGCTATTTTGAGAAAAAAAAAAATGTGGCCAAAAGAAATAATAGGAACAAAAGGGCCAAATATTTTCAACAATGCCGTTATTTACTTCTTTGACATTCACACTATTAGGTGAGGAATAAAGAATATTGACTGTATAAACCCCAAATTATGCAAATTCACACCATCAAGAATTCTTACTAGCTGCCCCCAAAAGGCACAAGCCAACGCCTACACGTGTCTTGTTCTACCCACCTCCTGGGCGCTCGTGGTCTCCATCTGTGTGCAGGAGCATGGCAATTGGCAGGCCCACGTGCTTTGATCTTCCCACCACAACCACACTTTTCCCAAAGGTTTCAATTCCTTAAAACACAGAGTTTGATTTAAATGCAGAATCAACCACAAGATGCATACATCCGAACAGTCAAATGAAGCATTCTTTACAAAGCTCTAATTAAATCTGAATTATGTGGCTTGTCTCTTACATGCCTGTATTCAATTGTTTATGTTTATTTCCTTTTATGCTTCTTGAATCTGTCACTTACTTCCTCTCTGATTATATACCATTTAAAAATCACAAGCACCTTCAAGTTACCATTACATTACTTTTAAACACTGCAATCCACATGAAGAGTTATAAGTGCAGAACTTTGCTATATATTAACTGCTAATTATAAAATACACCAAGTAACAATACCAGGCTTAATAGGCAATCAAACATTGAGCAAAGGTGAGATAAAATAAAATGGGGAAAGGGGATTATTCACAAAGTGCATGTACTTTTCTCTATAGGAAAAAGCTAAACTTAGAGAATCAGAAGTCTGCAAAAGAAAAAGCCTGCAGACTTAACATACTCTACCTCTTTTGGCCTCAGTTCTTTATAAGTAAAAGAAGTTAGAATGAAGGTTTTCCAAGTACCAATATCTTAAATGTATGATCCTGGAATCTGATTTCTCTTGCAAATTTTTCATCAGTTAGAAAACAGCAGATTAGAGAAGCAGAGATGCTACAAGAAATGGCAGGGAGAGTGGTGAGTACAGGAGCATCCCTACCTCCAGGCAGGCTGAACTGTGGGTGACTGGGCTTGGTTCACAGCGTGGGGACCAGCTCCGCACACCTGAG
This sequence comes from Octodon degus, assembly GCF_000260255.1. Taxonomy (NCBI): domain Eukaryota; kingdom Metazoa; phylum Chordata; class Mammalia; order Rodentia; family Octodontidae; genus Octodon; species Octodon degus. The sequence goes on along the minus strand of NW_004524604.1, from coordinate 872,769 downwards.
AGTGAGCGGGTGTGATCATGCAGATGTACCTGAAGGGGAATGCTCAAAATAGGAACCTGGGCAACAGAGGAGATTCCTGTGTGATCAGTGTGTTAAGGAGAAAGATAAAATGCATGTAGTTTGGAAAGTTTTCACCAAAATGCATGAAATTTAGTTTAACAGTAAGGAGCCATAAATATCATCTGGAACATTCACCCCTTACAACTTGGAACTGCAGTTACCTGAAATCTGGCACATGCTCTTGATTTTACTTTATTTGGGAATCTTTTTGATTTCTACAGCTTTATATCTGCCTGCAGACTGAAGCTTTATGGCTTATCATGTTTTATCCTTCTACAGGTCTGAGGTTGCTCTATCAAAGCAATGGATAGAGCTGAGCTGAGGAGATAGCTTGGTGGTCTAAGTGCCTGCCTAGCAAGTGCAAAGACCTGGGTTCAATCCCCAGTACCACATGCCATGCTAGCCCTAAAGCCAGGCATGTGGTACATGCCTGTAATCCCAGCACTGAGGAGGCTGAGACAGGAGGATCACTACTAGTCCAAGCTGCATAGTGAGATCCTGCACCAAATCAATCAATCAATCAATCAATCAATAAATAAATAAAGATTTTTTTTAAAAGCAGTGGACAAATGCTCATTTTAGCACCTGACATCTATGTCCTGCAGATCCTAGGCTACCAACCTGTCCTTTTGATGATCTCCCAGACAGCACCAGCAGTGGCAGGGATGAAGGAATGCTGGTCCAGGCACAGTCTTCCCACATTGATAATGTGAAACCCATCCACATCTTTTCCTGGGGCAATTCCATTGCATATTGTTCGCTCATCCACGTGCTCTGAGAAGGAAATAAAAATGGCCGCTCTTAAATCATTGCGATGTAGAAATCTGGAATATGAAACATATTCCTATATGACCTGTAGTCAGGTCATATAGGAATCAGCTCCAGGAAGATGGCAATCATCACTCTCCTCTGGCCACCAAAATAGTGAGCCAGGGATTCACTGGCACTGGGACTCACTGCTGCTGGAGCTTGTGTTTCTATGGGGACCAAGGGAGTGGGCTGAGGAAGAGGGACATATGAAATAAGACAGCTCAAGCGAGAGTGCAGAGAAGCTGGGCCTGAGGTCTTTGCCTCAAAAGGCCTGCATAGTTAGGGCTTAAGTCCTAGGTGCATGATTCTACAAGAATAATGAAGTACTCAAAAAGCAAACTAAACATCTGAACAGTGACTTAAACATTGTTTTTTTAAATAATTTTATTGAGAAACAACCATCAATGATACAGTTTCAAAACCAATTAGTAGGACAGTTGCAATAATTAGTACATTGCATATGGTTGTCTTAGTGGTTATTCATGGTACAAGATGCAGACAAGATATCCTGTTCACAAACACTATTAGCACAAATCTTTCTATTCATTGAATTAAGAGAAGGTAGCTGTGTATCTATCCTAAATATTTTGAATATACAGATACAAAATAGTCCTTCATTTGTGTCCCCTTTTATTGTTTAGTTTTGTCAGAGAAGGGTATTCCATTGTCATTAAAGTCATTTATCTATTTATTGTTTATGTATTTGGTACAGGGTCTCACTACACGTAGTTATCCTCCTGTTTTCAGCCACCCCAGTGCTGGGATTACAGGCATGGGCCATCATGCCTGGTTTTGGTGGCCAGCACAGAGCCCACGGGTGGGGCCAGCATGAAATGTAGTGCCCAAGATTGAAAACTGGTCCTTGCACTTGCCTAAGCAGGCACTTAGTCTGCTGAGTTATCTCGCTGGCCCTGAAACATTCTTTAAATAATGTTTATCCACTACAACAATTTTCCAGTAGCAGGCTTCTATTAATAACTTTGAGTACTGCACATTAAAAAGGCTTCACTAGGGTAGAAAACAGTCACATCATTAGCTCCTAGCCTTATCTTAAGTTACATAGCAAATACGTAAATATCACAGTCATGCATGTGTGTGAACACACACAGCACACACATACACACACACACCCCTTTCCTGAGGCACAACACAATAAAATCTGAAATATCATTATATGAGAGAAAAAGAGTAAAACTTGAACAAGAGAATTAAAAAATATAGGGGATACTGGGTCAAGAAGATAGTTCAGTGGCCTAAGTGACTGCCTGGCAAGCACAAGGACCCAGGTTCAATCCCCAGTACTACATACTATGCCATCCCCTAAGGAAAACCCAGGTGTGGTGGCACATGCCTGTAATCCCAGCACTGGAGAGGCTGAGACAGGAGTATCACTATGAGCGCGAGCTGTGTAGCAAGACCCTGCACCAAATAAATGAATAAATAAATTATATATATATATA
>NW_004524604.1:866168-870339 GCF_000260255.1 Octodon degus | reverse complement strand
ATATAACATATATATATAGCCAAACATCTTTTAAAAGTAAGCATAGAAACAAAGTATAAAATATAATTCTGTCTTCATTACTTTTTTGTCATTGCTGAAACAAAACCTGAAATACCCGATGCCCAAAATTAAGGAATAAAGGGTTTATTTAGTTCATGGCTTGTGGAGGTTTTAATCCATACTCAGCTGGCTCCAAGGCAGAGTGGCACATGGAAGAGGATAATGGTTCATGGTCACAGAAAACAGCAAAGGCAACAAGAGCAAAAAGGGAGGAACAAATAGAAAAGGTACCCAACTTTATGTTGAAAATGAAGCTCAGAGTTTGCAACTTGGCCAATGCCAATTTACTATTCGTAAGATGCAGTAAGGAGGGTTCAGAATTCAAATATATACCTGCTTGCTCTAAAACCAGTTTTTCTTCTGTATCATACAGAGATCATAATCACTTTAACTATTCAAAAAAATAAAATCAGAGAGGCCTTCCCTCCCCTAATCCCAGTGAAATATGTGATAATTCTAAGCTATCCCAAAGAAGGTACCATTCCTTCTAAGGCTTTATTTACAACTATTTCTGGAGTAAACGATACATATCCTAGCCTTCAGGAAGCAACAGTCAGAATAATAAAGTCAAGCTAGCAAGATCACAGATCACATACAAGCAGAGACTGCCAGAGAATTACAATTTAAAAATACTATTTACAACAGTTATTGATAATAAAACACTCAAATAAATTTTTAATACTTGAGGGTAACTTCTGTAAGAAATATTGACTCAAATAAATGTGAGGTATACTGTGGTCATGAATTAGAAGGCTCAATAATATTGTCAACCATCCCAAATTGATCTATACATTTACCGCCTGGGTGTGTTAGCTTTCCATCAGTGTGGCAAAGTATTTCCCAGTAGCTTGGTGGGCTGACTAAATGGGGTTCTGGGATACAACCAAGATCTAAGCTATAGCATGGCAACTTGGTGGGAGAAGAAAGCCTTTTCAACAAATAGTGCTTTAACTGCTTTGACAATAGGGGGTAGGAGTTCTAACCATGATCCTATCTTCATGCTACACAGATAAAGTAACAAGAAATCAATTATAAACTTCAAAAAGTCTAAAACTATATAGTTACCGAGTGAAAACTTCAAATACTATCTTGTCGAGTTGCTTTTTTTAAAGAATAAAAAACATACAGGAAAAGACTAATTCAGCTTCAGAAAAGTCAAAATCTTCGGCCCATTAAATGATGCTGTCAAGATACTGGAAGAAAATGCTTGTTAAACATGTCTGACACAGAATTAGCATTGCAATAAATAATGAACACACGAAATTTAATCATTAAAAGATGTGTTACTTTTCTAAATAAACTGAATACTTAAAAGAGGAAAGAAAGACATTATGATGCATAATTTGAATGTGAAAAAAGAAGATCATTGGTTACCATAGGCTGAGCATGGCAGGTAAGGACAGGGGCTGATTGGGATGTGTATGAAGAAATTATTTCCACTGATGAAAATGTTCTGTATTTTGACAAGGCCTTACATTACATAAAAATTTGCATTTTCTAAATACATAGAATAGAACACTTAAAATGTATGGATTTCAATTTTTACATAACAGATCGAATTTGTTAATGATATGCACTTGGAAGTTCCAGGAGTACCACCTGTGTTCCTACCTTTAAACGCTCTAAAGTAGGATGTACTGATGGATGAATAGATGGACACTTACATGACAAAGGAAACATAACAAACAGTTAAGAATTATAGGATCCAGGTTGATGGTGTGTCAGTGTTCATTATATTATTCTTTAAATTTTTCTGTATGTCTGAAGTTTTGCACAAGAAAGTTTTGGGTTAGGGGACAAAAATAGAAACTGCTTTCCAATATCCTTATATCATGGTCTACTTTCTCTTTTTTCTCCACAGCTAGCTGCTTCTAAAAACACAGTTGCTTACATATTATGCTTATTTTTTAATCTCCCTTGGTATTCCACAAAGACAGAAATTTTTGTCTTATCTTCTTCAGTGATATATTCCAGAGCCACATAATAGTGCCTGGAAGATAGAAGATGCTCAATAAAGAGCTTTTGAATACATGACTACTATTATCTTTAGCTTACAGATGAAACCATGAAGAGAAAGCCAGTGGACAACTGGGAATAATTAGAATTGGTACTACGAGGAAAGAATATCCAATTCTTCTATATATCATCTGACATCCTTCTTTTAAAAATATAAAGAGAAAACACAGGTATGTTTCACTACAGTCTTTGTTGATATCTTTGCGTCTACATTTTAGATGCTTGGCACTGTTATATCCTCCAATATAGCTTTAAAGTAAAAGATTCATATTTCTTTCTCTTTTTTTCATTTATTTATTCCTTTTAGGACCTGAACAAAATGCTCCAGGCAAAACTTTATGCTACTGAATTAATGTCTACACTCACAGTATGAGTGTTGGCCTTTAGAAATTCAGTCATTTATCCACCCAACAAATACTTCTATGTGTCCAGTGGGGGATTAGCATATATAAGTGAGCCGAAAGACAGAACTCTTGCCCTGTAGAATTTACATGCTAATGGAATATTGTCTGCCTAATCAAATTATTTAGCTATAGTTTCTTTTCTTTTCTTTTTTTTTTCTTTTCTGGTACCAGGAATCAAACTCAGGATCTTGTGCTTGCCAACAAGGCCCTGTGCCTCTGACCTATGTCCCTGCCCTAGCTATGGTTTCTTAATGGAGTCAATTACATAATTCTTGAAGCCATGTTCACTGCTCTCAAGCCCATAAATGCTCCCTGGGTTCTAGATCAAATTTCAAGATGGAAAACACTTCCCAGGTGCCTAGCACTTGCCCAATAACATCCTTGGGTTGTTTCATCATCAAAGGTGAGAGGATAGAAAAGGAATGAACATCTACACTGCCTTTGGGGGCTACTCCACCCCTGGTTTGATAATGCTTGCCACTTAGAGGTAGACAGGGAGTGTTCTCTAGGCCAAAGGGCTGGGTCTGGCTCCACACCCTGCCTCAGCCTCCTTCTCCTACACCTCAGAAACCAGCAAGGAGGTCTCCAGATAGGCTGATTCCCAGGCTGTGGCAAACACACTCATACCCTGAAAAGGCTGCTCACCTTTGCCCTGAATGATTCTCTTGCATGAGCTGAAAGGTACAGGGAGAGCCAGCAAGTGCCTGTGCTTCTAAAGCAGTGTTGAAAACACCTTGATTTATTAACCCCTTGGTTTCCAGGGCACTGAACACAGTAACTTCTATTGAATACACATTATTGCCCTCAACAGAGTCAATATTCTACAGAGGAGAAGATGTAGGTAAGGGAGTAAGGTTAACCCGGTGGAGTATCTACTAAATTCACAAGAGGACAGGTAAAGTGCTGCATTCTGGATGCCTAGCACCCAAACACCCAAACTTCTCAAGGACAACAAGTTAGTCTCAGATTATTTTCTAACTGTCCCTTTTTCGTGGTGCCTGACACAGCCATACACAGATTGAATTACAGGAAAATATTTGTTAATGTAATAAATAAATAAAAAGAGTCAGAGAGCTATCATGTAAATAGGCCTTTCAAAGACGTTTTGTGGAGAAATAGCCGATGTTCAAAGGTCTTCTGATCCTGGTAAATCCTTTGTTAGCATTTGAAGCTGAACACAAATGAAAATAGATGAGGATAAAAAGTTACCTAGTATATTTGTAAAGAATAAGGAATCTATATTTCAAAAGCAGATAAATGACATGTAGAGAGGACTTTGTTGCTGTGTAATAGGTAAGTAATGTAAAGAAGCATTTGAAACCTATTTGAAATCTGGTCCACTTTTTTTTTTTTTTTTTTGAATGAACCTCAAATGTATAAACTGGATGAATCATAATTTCTGGTTCATGACACAACCTCAATATTGGTCCAAACATGGTATAATATTGACCGGTTATTTTTTATAATAAATTAGGCCTAATAATAGTCTCCTTTGTACTTTCATGCCATCTTTCTTTAGATATCACGTGCTAGGAAGAAGACAGGATACTTATCTCTCTGAATCTGATTATTTTACATAATAGGATGCAAGGGCCCATTTTCCTGAAACTAACTTAATTTCATTCTTCTCACACACATGTGTGTGTGTGTGTATACAACATATGATACATAATATATCTATCTATATCTAT
>NW_004524604.1:858645-865923 GCF_000260255.1 Octodon degus | reverse complement strand
AAAAAGAAGCTCCAGAGAAGTGGCAAAAGTGAAGCAAAATGCAGAGAAAAGAACAAAGCAGTCTGGAAAGGTGAGCCCAGCTTCTGGGCAGGGATCCCTGTCTCCCCTGACCAGGAAAGTTTAGAGAAGACCAGCAGACCCAGGGAGAACAATGGATCAAGCCAGCAGTGCTGTCCCAAGAAAAGCCTGTGGATACTATACTGTGAAAGTAACTCCTTCCACATGGCAGACTAAGCTGGAGATGAAATCCAGACCAGTGCCTGCCATATTTGAAAGGGTTTAAACAGAAGCCATTTTGGAAAGTGGTTTATTGTTTAAGACACAGGCCCAGAACAATGACAGAACAACTTCACTTTTAAGCTTTCAGTGTTACTCTATCACAGTAACTGGGTTGGAGTTGACCACAAGACAATTGAGTGGGTGCCTATTAAACATAGACCTGTCAGAAGTTAAAGCTTAGACCAGGAAGGTCACAGTCCCTTCCCTCAAATGTGAGAAGCTAGGCTGGTCACATGTGGCTTTCAGAGGTGGATGAGTCTAAAAGTTGGCATTAAGTCCACTAATCTGCTTGAACCCCTTCTCTGTTGCCTACATTCAACACAGAACTCAAGAACCTGTTTACACTCCCCACCTACCACTGAGAGCAAGGATGTGTGCTGTTTTAGACAGCTGACATATGCCAGGGTGTATGGACAGAGAGGCCTCTGGTGTGGGGCGGGGGGTACCTCACAAATGTACAGGCTATGAAGCTAGGAGGACAAAGCCATGACTTAGGGGTGTTCCCATTCTAGTTAACTGTAGTTCAAAAATGAATGATCTGAAAAAAAACAAAACAAAACCCTTATTCCATTTTAGGGGGCCTGGCCATAGCTCAGTTCTTTAAGTGGCTGCTTCCACAAAGCTGTCAGCCTCAGGTTGCTGTAGTTCGATTTCCACAACACTCCCGCTGGCCAAACCATGCGTGAGGGCATTCAAAAAAAAAAAAAAAAAAAAAAAAACAAAACCCCTTATTCCAAAAATGAATGATCTGGAGACTTCTCAGGAAGCAGCACACTTATGGGGTAGGAGGGCAACTCTGGGTGCCTACTACAGTGGTTCTGTCATGGATCTCCAACTGGCACGAAGATACCTGAATTACTTCTCCTGAAAAAAGGTCTACCACTCGCTTTCTGTGGACTCATATGACTACAACAAGTTCACCCAGTTTTCTTAACTATAGCAGAGGATCACAACTAGTTGTGTTCCTTCCTTGACTGAGGTAACAGAGCCCTCCTCTACTGGGAAGTGGTCGTCCTCTGTGACTGAGGGTGTAGCTTCGGGTGGGGCACACATGAAGCACTGAGGGACAAAAGGGACCCCTGCCTAGCCAGCCAGATCAGCTGAACCGTGGGCATTAATGGTGTCACAGATGGCACAGCCAGATCACCCTCACATCATCATTAACTATAAATCACAGACAAAAATAAGATCCTTATAGTTAGGCACCCAAGTGTTAAATGAGTAATTACTGCTTCCTAGGTTTAGATCTGAATGCTTTCACATAGTTCATAACTTAACACTCTTAAATGAAAGTCACTGTGTATCAAATTTCACATAATGATAAATGTTGATAGCAAAATCCTAGCGGCATCAAGCTTCTGGGTATTACAACTGTCCATTCATTACATTAGTTTGAAAAGGGTATCACTGGTTCTCAGTTTTAAAAGATCATTATCCTATTTTTTGTTACTTGATGTACAAATACATATTCCATAAAACATTTAACTTCCAATGTAAGATCAGTTTAACAGATATAACTCAATAAAGGTTAAAAGCAAATAAAATATCTACCTAGGGGGTAGAATAATATGAGTTACATACCTCTCTTTTACCCTGGCCAAAGGGTCACTCACTGATGCTGACAGATCAGGCACACAGTCAGTACAGGACATGGACACACCTACCTAGGGTCTTCCTATTCCACCACTGTGTGAGGATAGTGGCAAGAAAACAGTGTGGAAGGGAGGCACCGACAGACCCTGGCACTTCCACTCTTCCCCAGTGCTGCAAGCTCTGGCGTGACCAGAGCTCCACTTGTGCCACAGCCAGTGTCCTTCAATAAGATGCAATTCTCCCTTTTTCTTTCTATCCCCAGAAAGTAGAAACCACTTACATACTCTGTTTAATCCTTATGCAAACTGAATTTTTACTTAAGAAACTGCTGTAATTTTTTTTTTTTTTTTAGTTACTGGGGATCAAATTCTGGTTCTTATGCTTGCCAGGCAAACACTTACGCCACTGAGCTATATCCTTGGCCTAATTTTTAAAAATGATATCAGATTTCTAATCATGAAATAATTTTAAATCTAAATTTATGATGATGGCAGGTACTCCTTTATTTTTATTATTTAATCCACAAAGATCTTTTGTCATAAGAATTATTTTTCATTTTACAGGTAGGGGCACTAAGACCCAGAGAAGTTAAATAAATTGACCAGAATAACCTGAGTAAATGAGAACACCAAGACCCAAACATAGGTCATGTGATTCCAGAGCCTGCCTTAGAAAATACGCTATATTATACTGCCTCTTAAGACTACTGCAAGACAAATGTGTATTTCCAGCATTCATACTCCTTCCAGCTGACAATGACCCACCAAGAGGGAGCTAACAGTGTTTTAGGGCATTGTCGTGGAGATTGGTCAACCTGGATTCAAATTTTAGCTCACTTACTTAGAAGTTCAGTGATAGCTCCCAGTTGCCTCTAGCACTGCATCAGGAAAACATACAGAATAACTCCAACTCCACAGAATTACTGAGGATTCAACGAGGTAACAAATGTAAAGCACCTGACATATTCTTAATGTAATAAGTGTTAGCCATAATTACTTTGTATATATGCTATTAGCTCTTCCGCTAGATAGAAACTACCCTTTCTCAGAGTATCCAACATTTGTGGAGGTCACTCTGCCTCTCACCTTGCAATGAAGTAGGACCCAAGAGAAGTTTCTGGTACACACAGACCACCAGTGCCATCTATTGGCAAGTGGATAGTAAGACACCAAATGAGAAGCTGCTTATAAAAGGGTGAAATTTGTACAGATACAAATTTGATTTTTATAAAAATGAACTAAATCTAATGTAGTTAGCTGAGTATGATGGCACATGCCTAAAATCCCAGTACTTGGGAGGTTGGGCAGGAGGATCATTATGAGTTCGAGACGAGCCTGGGCTACAATGTGAGCTCAAGGCCAGACTGAGACCCTGTCTCAAAGACAAAAAAAAAAAAAAAAAAAAAAAGGAAAAGAAAATCTAATGTAGTTAGAAACCTCTCATAAACTAAATATAATAGTCGGGAAACTGATTCTTATAAACTTTTAACTGACAAAAATAACATGTATTTTTGGCAACATGATATTTTGAAACATGTTTACATTATAAAATAGCTAAATTAATCTAATTAACATACCTAACATATGATACACTGATTTTTTGTGGTAAATGTCTACTTATGCAACCTATAATATGCTATCAACTATAGTCACTACTTTGTACAACAGATCTCTAGACCTTATCAAGTCTACCCCAAATTTTGCCAATTTGTGAGAGAGGCCTCTCACAAAATTAAAACTGAAACTAGCATGTTGTGGCAGTCCCACTCTTAGGGGGATATCCAACAGAAACAAAATCAGCTTGTGAAAGAAACATCTGTCCTTTCCTGTTAACTGTAGCATTAGCCACAGTAGTGAAGCAACCACCCTTCCAGCACTTACTTTTTGCTTTCATGCTCATTGCCATTAAAATGCCTTACTGTAATTCTACTTTTAATTTCCTTAATGTTAATGTGGTTGAGCATATTTTTAATATATCATTAGCATTGTTGTTTTAATTTGACTTTATCTAATCATTACAGTATGTCTATAATTTATATCCATTTGGGCCTTTGGCACATTTAAAAAATGTGATTTTTTTTTGCTATTGAATTCCTCATATATTTTGTATATTAATCTCTTAGATGTATAATTTATAAATATTTTCTCTCATTCTGTATGCTATCTTTTCACTCTGTTGACCACTTCCTGTGTTGTGTGTAAGTGTTTTAGTTTAATGCAATTCCTTTTGTCTATTCTTACTTTTTCTGTCTGTGTTTGGGCTCAGGCCGATGTCAAGAACTTTCTGTGTAAGTTTTCCTCTACTGGTTTACAGTTTCTGATGTGCACTTATACACTTTGAATTGGTATTTGTATAATGCTTGGTATTTTCATTACTTGAATTTTGTGCATGTGAGTACCCAATTTCCGCAATATCCTTCCTCTGCCCCATGCATAGTCTTGGCACCTTCATCCAGACAAGTTGATATTGAGTGTGGATTTATTCCAGGGTTCTCTGTTCTGCTGTACCAATCTATATGTCTCTATTTGAGCCAGCCCTGTGCTATTTTGATTAATACAGCTTTGAAAAAAACGCAGTGTGATTCCTCCAGGTGTTGTTCTCTTTGATGTGGATTGGACCTATGTGGGAGGTGTTTTGTGGTTCCAGATGAATTTTAGGACTCTATTTTCTATTTCTATTGAAAAAAAAAGACCACTGGAATTTTGATAGAGTTTATAATAAATCCACAGATTTCTGTGAACAGCATGGAAATTTTGAGAATTAACACTGACATGTCTTACACAATTATTTGAATCTTGTAGATGTGCAAGAAAGGGAAGTTCCAAAACCTATAAGCTGTAAGATAACTGCCTGGCAAATACAGTACCAAAATAAAGTCTTTTTTGCATAAGCCAAAAAACTACTAAACACTGCCAAAACTTTCTGGAAGGGTCCCTTCTAGGTCCCTTCTAACCCAATCATCACTTTAAGTGCAAATGCATTGCAAGAAAATAATTAAAAATGTGAATTTTTAATATGAATTATATAGTATTTCTAATAGATATTAGGCATTATATTTTATTACTGGAGAAAGAAAAATAATACTACACTATAAAGAGCCCATGTCATAGTACTATGCAACTTTACTTTCTGTATATCATAAAATTATGGATCAAAACTTACAGAACTCAAAACTACTTAACCTATACTATACCAGCAGCCCGCACTTTAAACAGTTTAAACATGACAAATTTCAGAATCACAGTTTAGTTGAGTAATACCAGTTCTGACAGCACAGTTCAAATTTCAGCTGTTACACTATATTAATTGCTAACAAAGCTGGCAGCTCTGCAGGTCATAAATCACCACATGAACAAAAGATATGTGTCCCAACCAGTGACCAATCATGGCCCTTCTCTCCTGGACTGCCGGTGACTGGGCACTGCTTGTTTGCTATTTACTTCAAACTAGGACAGCAGCCTGTGTGGCCTCCACTTCTTACAGGCCAATCCCTCCTCATGGCTTCTACAAAGTGGGTCACTGACAAGGGGGACTGGCCTATGAAGAAGAAAGTACAATGAAGACACAAAGCACAGTCATGCTGGAACTGATATATATGTTTGTAGATCTGAAAACTGGTGAGAAAAGAGCAAAGATATCAGACATTCTGACCTGTGTGAAACAAAGGGATGAACTAAACTGAAAAAGACTGATGAACATAAAAACAGGTAAGTTGCACCCAACAGCTTCACACTGAATAAGAGCTGTGTTGTGGACTGTGGATACTGGCAGTTTGCCTTTGAAGAGACAGTTCCACATCCAGAGAAAGAGTGAAGGTCAACTGATCTTCATGAAGACTGACTACAAGGGGAATGACAATGTCCCACAGGATATGCCCTCTGCACAGACTTCACCTGAGAGGAATGCTCAGCATTATCTCATGACACTGAAAGTATAAAGGATAAAATGTTGGAAGCTGAGCCAGACTTACAGAACAATATGACAAAATCTGTACAGCGATAAGAAGGCAAGCACTACTCACGCTGCACTTGGTAAGTGGTTTTGCAAAACAATCACTTTAATTCTCAATGGTTCTACTGTTTTGAACTATAGTGTATTGAGTAAGTATTATTTTATTATACATTTGAAAACTACAATGAGAGAGATATTTGACAAAATATTTGAAAGTCACAAAACATTGTTTTCATTCCCACTGATAACAATCATTTTCAATGTCACACACCACTATGTAAAGCAAGGAGTGCATGTGTACTCAACGTGTAAATTTTATTTCACAGTTTTTCACCATTGCAAAGCATAACAGATTTGGAATTTCCAATTACTGCCCTATTACTAGTAAAACAGCTAGTTTCCTCCTGAATATATTTTACAAATTACTTGCCATGCCATATCATATTGAAAGATTTCCTTTCTGATTACCAAACGAGATAAATAGAAGAACATTATATACCTGGAAGTGGCAACTGAACGAGTATACCACTGACTTTGGGATCCATGTTCAACTGATCAGTTATATCCAAAAGTTCTTCTTGAGAAACTTCCTTTGGTTTTAGAATGAGCTCACTACAAATACCTGAAAAAAAAAAACCAGAGAAAGTTACTGGATTAACCAAGTTGTAGCTTCTCATGAATGGTGAATCATTACATGGTGTGTGGCTGATTGTCTGTGCTTCTGTCCACTGTAAGGAAAACCCTCTTCAAAGACAAGGATCCAGGCACTACAAAGAGAGATTTCTCAGGTAATTCAAGTGTTTTCTTATAACTTGCACACATTCTCTGACTGCTCTCTGAGATTCCAGTTTGCACTAACTTTGATAACCTAACCTACTACTAGTAGATTTGAAGAGAATATAAAAATTGCTACTACACATATTATTAGGCCAATTTGGACAGAGTAAACTAGTGAGGTTCTTCCTTTCTTTCTTTCTTTCTTTCTTTCTTTCTTTCTTTCTTTCTTTCTTTCTTTCTTTCTTTCTTTCTGGAACTGGGGACTGAACTCAGGCCCTTGCGCTTGCCAGGCAAGTGCTTATTCTCCTGAGCCATCTCCCCAGCCCTAGTGAGGTTTATACTTTGGTGACAGCAAATGTAACAAATAAAGACCCTTTAAATGAAGTATCCCTACATCTCCCATGAAACATAAAATCATAGAGTTAATTACACATTATAAAAAATCTAAAGAAAATAGTAAGAAATTAATCTAAACTTAGTTAAGTGAAGAATCTATAATAATAATACATGTTATCCAAATGGCCCTTACCTGATAATTATCATTCATAATCATCATACTTTGAAGTAAAAACAAAACATTCAGACAACTACAACTAAATGCTCACCTAGGGCTGGAGAGATGGCTCAGTGGTCTAAAGCACCTACTTAGAACAAGCTTAGCAAAAGCATCAGGGACCG
>NW_004524604.1:843900-858545 GCF_000260255.1 Octodon degus | reverse complement strand
TCTCTCTCTCAAATAAATAAATAAATAAAAAATAAATAAAATAAATGCTCACCTATGGCGGAGGCAGCTCGTATCTTGTTCCTCACATATGTGTGGCTTGCTGGGTTGTCACCCACTAAAACAATGCTCAGATGAGGTCTCTCATGCCCAAGTGCTAGCCAGGCCTCCACACCTCGCTGAACTTCCTTCTGGATCTGCTTGGCCATTTCAGTACCTGAGATGACAGTGGCTTCATGTCTATGGAAAGCAAAGCAAAGGTATCATACTCGTAAGACAGTACCAGTGCTCAGTTGCATAAATCTAAGGTGCAAAAATGGACAAAAGGTCCATAAGAATCCATATTTGCTTTTTTCCAATTATATTTGACCCTCATTCTTCAGGCTCATAAAAATTTTGTGAAAGGTTCTAATTCCACTTTATAATTTTCCCTTATGCTCTACCTTCACACTGAATTCTTATGGCCCACCCTAGTTTATATGTTGAGATCCTGGTTGCTGCTGTTACAGAATCAGGAGATGGGGACTTCAGGAAGTGCTTGGTTCAGGAAGATGCAGTGCCCAGGAATAAGACCGGTGACCTCATCAGGAGTGACTCCAGGAACTCCTACATACTCTGTCATGTGAGAGCACAGCAAGAAGGCAGCCACGTGGGAATCAACAAACAGGCCCTCAACAGATGCGGGCTCTGCTGATGTCAGTCTCCAGAAATGTGAGACACAAATTCCTCTTGTTCCTAAGCCAGAGTGGTGATAGTATACTGTAATCTGCCCATGCATTCTTTCAATGAAACTGTCACACTGTACACTTAAATCTGCATTACAATATTGGCTCTATTAAAAATCTTGCTGTTTTATCTAAAGTGAGTACAGCCTGGGTACCACTGACACCACCTCTCAAGACTGTCCTCCATGTTGGATCTGTGTAGTCATCCAGACTCAAGACTCTGAGGCTTAGCCCAGATCCTGGGTTAGCATAGCCTCCAGAGGACCCTGAAGCCACAATTCTGTACCATGCAGCTCTCAGGTCACAGTTCCAGACCAAACCCAAACAACAAATGTCAGTCTCTTTGTGTTTGCTGCTTCTGATGGTGGTGACCAGGTCAGGAAGTACATGGTTCAACTGTTCCCCTGTACTGTGACACCATCTCTAACTGAAAAACTTTCTATAATACACTATTTCCTGGCAATTTAAAAGTGCTTGATATATAATGTAAACCATCTCTAGAAAGGCACAAATTAATGTATTGCAGGAAGGTATTCCTGTTCTCCATGAATAGGAACTGTATTTAATGTTCAGCTCAACTCTGTTGGGGTGAATTGCATTGCTCTCACCATGTATTTATGGGTTAATAGTATGTAATAAATTAGAAAGTGGCTCCCTGCTTCTGTGCCTGCCCTTTCACTACTGAAAGAGTTGGTCAAAGCATGATCTATAGCACATGACACAAAAAACAACAGATCTAGTTCAGTACCTATTATGAAGAAGAAAAAAAGGAGCAAGAGAAAGACAGAAGAGGAAAAGTAGAACTTTACACAACCTTAATTCTTTTTACAATGTGCACATCTATCTTCTAATAAGAGTATGACAACAGATATCAGCCAACATACAAATGAAAATGTGATGTCTTTTCTGACTAAGTAAACTGCCTTTGTTAATGGTTTTATTTAGACACACACGGAGCCAAGTCAAGGTTATTCACCTTCAGCCTCATACCAGTTGTTCACAGCATTTATCTTGTTTCATGTAATGATATAAAGCATCTTGTTAACAAGTGATCCCCGAGAAAGGTCTCTGGCTACACACATCAAAATCACAAGAGAAGCTTGATGAACTTACATAGAACCACACTTGTAATTCAGAATCCCTGTGGGTAAAGACTGAAAATATAAATTTTTATGGATGATTTTTGTACAAGACCACATCTGAAAACTACTTCTGCAATTTAACACAAAGCAGTATCTTAACAATTGTAATGTATCGGTAGACAATTATTTGACCAAAAAAGTGGTTAAACAAAACAACTATAAGTGGACACTAAATAAACTCTACTTCTGATTTAACTTTTGCCTGTTCTTTACTAAAAACAATTAAAGAGATTTGGGACATAAAAGACCAGTGTAAATTCATCATATCAGTCTTGCTCCACTGTCCTACTTTAATAAATATTGTGGATTACATATTAACTGAACTATAATAAACTGCATATAGTAATAATTATAATTTGGTGAGTTTTAATATGTGTGTATAGCCAGGAAACCGTAAGTAAAAGGAGCATGTCTTTCACACCACAAAATTCCCTGGTGTCCCTCTGTAATCTTCATGCAACATGTCACTGCAAGACTTACTCTTTACTCCCAGACAACTATTTATTTAGTTTCTGCCAATATATATTAGTTTATATTATCAAGAATTTTATTAAAATGAAATCATTCAACATATATTCTCTTTTATCCAGCTATTGTCTGGCAGCATAATTATTTTAAGGTTCATTCATACTGTTTCAGGTAACAATGGTTCATTAAAAAAAAAAACAAACTGTTGAGTAGTACTTTCTTATGTGGGTATGCAGGATTTGTTACCAACTTATCTGTAGAAAGCTGTTTGGATTGTTTCTAGTTTTTAGCTATGATAAAGTTGTTATAAATTCATTTGCAAGTTACTGAAAGTTGAAAAGCTTCACTTCTCTTACAGGAATCCCAAGGATTAGAATGCCTTGGCCATTTGGTATATGACTATTTGTAAGAAACTATCAAACTGTTTTCTGAAGTTGTATGATTTCTGTTGCTGCATGTACCAGCCATCCCTTGGTAGGGCCAGTCTTCTAAATTTTAGGCATTCTATTGGATATGAAATAGTGGACTGTGCTTTTATTTTTATATTTTTTTGGTGGAACCGGGGATTGAACTTAGGTCCTTGCGCTTGCCAGGGAAGCGCTTATTCCACTGAGCCATCTCCCCGGCCCCTGGACTGTGCTTTTAATCTGTATTTCCTTAGTGAATAATAACTCTGAGCTCTTTCATATGCTTGTTTCCTATCTGCTTTCTTCTTCAGTAAACTGCATAATTTAAAATTTGCCCACAGTTTCACAGGCTGTTTCTATTAAGAGTTCCTTATATACCATAGGTTAGCATATATGTGACTTGAATTTAATTATTTCCTACTAATCTGAGTTCCTGAGTTTTGCCTTTCTAAGCTCTTGTGTCTCAAGAAGAATATTTATTTTATTTTTTCCAGGCATTGAACTCAGGACCCTGTGCTTAAGAATATTTATTAATTTTGTTATCACTTTTTGTATCGGTCATGCTTTGCATGCTGTACTTTAGAAATCTTTGCTTAACTCAAGCTCTCAAAAGTTTTCTCTAGTGTTTTCTTCTGGAAGTTTTATGGGTACAAGCTGTATGCTTAGTTCTATAATTTAGTATTATCCCAGATTTATATGCTATTATAAAATTATTTTTCTATGCCTACTAAAATGATCATATATAGGGGGTTGGTGTTAGTCTATCAATATAATTACATTCATTGTTTTCAAGTGTTAAATCAACACTCCATTCCTGGGATGAGGGCAGATATGGCACTAATTCCAGCACAGCTCATTTTTAAGAGATAGCAAGAAGTATGTACTTTCTATAAGTTAATTTATATCAGCAATATTCAGTTAAGATAAAGCACAATAAGTTAAAACACAATACAAGGGTGATCAAAAAGTACAATAAAGTTTAAAATTTTAAAAACTACAGTAAAAGACATACTCAAATGATGGTATAAATGTGTTTGAAATGAGAAAGAATATTTTGAACATTCTAAGAGAGATGAATGGTGATATATCTTTTATTGCAGTAATTGTTTCCATTTACATATTCATTGTATCTTCATCATAACTCTAACAAAATAGAATTTACTCTCACAGTAAAAAAAACATAATTGTATTTTAAAATTCAAAGCCATCTAATCTGTCTTGCATTGTACAGCATATGAACAGCAATGCTACTGTTAGAGTTATCATTAGTTGATTCTTTACTATATAGCTACTATAAAGCTGGCAATCACTGAGCACAATCTAGGCATACTGGAGCCTAGACCACACAAAGAAGTGTGATCTTCAAAATATTTAGCTGGTAGTGGCATAACTGATTCCTGTCTTCCAAAGAGACAAAGTGTTTGCAGGGACTCAATTTGTGGGCACCCCGCAGGTGGGAATCTGAGATCTTGGCAAGGGTCTACACTTTGCACTATAGCACTAAAATGCTATGCCATCTTGGCAATTATAGGTGGCATCATACACCTAGCTGCTGGCTATGGGTAAATTAAGAACCAGAAACAGCATTTTCAGTTGTACCTGGCCTTTACCACAGACTCTTTCAGTCACCTGAGCCCCAGCAAGTCTATCTCTGAAAACACCACAAGCAGCTAGAGGAAACAATCCAGAGCTATGGAGGCCCATAGAAAAAGTGCTGGGATTGGTCCGTGAGCTGGCAAATATATGTTTTCTGGCTTATAGAGTCTAGTATGCAAACAAATGAAATTTTTCAACATCCATATTATTGGAAGGCTAAAAAGCAACCTCAGCAATAATTCAAATGTTCAGCCACCGGAGAACTCAAGCACCAAGAGAACTCCCATTTCAACCCTCAATCTTAAATCCATTTTCAGTTCTGAAGCCTCAGGGATTTTTCCAAATGTAACTGTCAATTCCCTAGTTACAACTCCCCATAATTTTTTCATTGTTCATTTAACCCATTTTGAAAGCCTTCCACACATGAGGTACTGAACACTGGGAATATAAATAATACAGCATCCAACAAAAACCAACTTTCATGGAAACTATACTGTGGCTGAAGAGATAAACAATCTCCTTTAAAAAAAAATAAACGTTTAATGTAGCATTGTGTGACATAATGTGTACTTCCTTTTTTTTTTTTTTTTTTGGCAGTATCAGGGATTGAACTTAGGACCCTGCGCTTGCCAGGCAGGTGCTTATTCTACTGAACTATCTTCCCGGCCCTTGTGTGACATAATGAATGGAAAGTGCATATCTGAGGGTCATAATTATCTTGTATTGATAGATTAATTTTTGGGGGGAGAACTAGGGACTGAACTCAGAGCCTGGCGCTTGCCAGGGAAGTGCTTATTCCACTGAGCCATCTCCCCAGCCCTGTATTGATAGATTAAGGTACTTCATCTCTGCTAATTCAGGTTGCACTTGAGTAAAAATATAGGAAATTAGGTGAGATACAGTGTGGGTGATTGATGCAAAAGGACTGCAGGCCAAGAGAAAGTGCATAGCAGGTGTGGAGCCTCTGGGCAGAGTGTGGTTGGCATGCTCCAGAGTTCTCTTTCCTTGTTTCTGCTCCTTCTGAGACCCCATAATTGCATATTGGCTCCCTTGTCGATGTTCTTTAAGTCTCACAGGCTCTCTTCACTCTTTTATTTCTCTTTCATTTCTAATAGGAAATATAAGGATAGAGTTACTGCACTAGAAAGAAAAAGCGGACAGAAGGCAAGAAGTAGCATAAGACAGTTATTTAGAATTCTCTGTTAGGCAACTTGTCGCTGTCCATTACTTTACGGTCAGTTACCAGTATTTCTTAAGTTGTTCTTCAGTGGTGCCATATTTCCCTGATTATTTGTGATTCTATGTGAACCTCAAATTAGATGAGACCCTTCAGGCCTTTGAAAGGAGCATGGCTTTACTATATGAGTGACACAGGCAGCCTTTGGAGTTTCTGAAGTGACACGACCTGGCTTTCATTGTAAAAACTGCATGTGGTAAAAATATGGAGGGTGGATTTTATGGCAGCAAGAGAAGATGCCAGCTGAAAGGCTGAGTGGTATTCCAGGTGAGGATTGAGGATGGCTTGCTTGGGCAAGACTGTGCAAGCAATACATCCTCTGATTCTGAGCCTGTTCTGAGAAGGGCATGCAATGACATTTACTGAGACTGGACGTAGGGGATAAGAAATAACAAGTCAAAGACAATGCTATTTTTTTAAGCCTCAGATACTAGTATAAAGGAGTTTTCACTAAATCCCAAATTTCCTAATGCATACATGCCCCTATGTGAGCTTCCTTAGACTCGCTGCTAAAGAACAGGGTACTCACCAATAACCATGATTTTTATCCTTCATTCTGTTAATGTGGAATATAACATTTATTAATGTGCATAAATGGAACTATTTTGCATCTAAAAGTTATATCTACTTGATTACAGTATACAATCACTTCAAAGAGCTGCTGAATTCCTTTCACTACTACTTTGCTGAATATTTCTGTATCTATGTTCATCAGGGGTACTGGTTTGCAGTTTTCCTTTCTTACAGTGCTCTTCACCTCACAGAATGAGGTGGGAAATGTCTCATTCTTCTGGTTTTCTTCAAGAGGTTTTAAAGGGTCAGGATTACTTCCTCAAGGTATGATAGTGTTCACAACAAAACCATGAGATTCTAGACTTTCTCTGTTACAAAGTTTTTGATTACTGAATCAATCCCTTTCCTCAATCTTAGTTTATTTTCTGTATTACATCTTGGTAGGTCATACATTTCTTGGAATATATCCATTTCTTCTAGGACATCCACTTTCCAGTGTGTAAGTGTCCATGGAGTCTCTTAGGGCCCTTTATATTTCTGTGCTATCAGTTGATGTGCCTCCTCTTTCACTCATCACTTTGAGCCTTTTCTCTTCTGGCTCTCCTTTAAGACTCCCATAATCTACATGTTGTTTCTTTTGTTGGTGATCTATAAATGCCAGAGACTTTCTCCACTATGTTACTTTCTTGTTTATCTAATTGAGTAAATTAAAAACAAACAAACAAAAATCCTGTTTTCAGGGCTAGCCAGATAGCTCAGCAGATTAAAGCACCTGCTTAGGCAGATGTAGGGACCAGGGTTCGATCCTCAGTGTGCAGTGTCAGCCCTAGCACAGGGTGCGCTGAGAAGGCAATTGAGACTGGGCATGGTGGTGCATGCCTGTAATCCCAGCACTTGGGAGACTGAAAATCTCCTCATAGGAGGATCACTATGAGTTCGATTTGTATAAAGAGACTCTGTAGACACTGTACTAAATACATAAAATCAATCAATCAGTCAATCAATCAAACCTGTCTTCAACTTTCTTCTGCTTGATCAAGTCTGCTTTAAGATTTATCTGGAACTTTTTGTTTCAGTCGGTACATCAGTACTTCAAAAATTTGATTCTTCCTTTTAATGGTTTCCACCTTCTTCTTGACTTCTAATTTTTTGTGTGCATCATTTTCATGATTTCATTCAGTTATCTATCCATGTTCTTTTATAGCTCACTATAAGCTCCTTTAATATAGCTGTTTAGAGTTAGTTGTTAGGCAGCTGGTAGCTCTCCGTTACTTTAGGGTCAGTTTCCGGTATTCAATAACTTGTTCCTTAGGTGGTGACATGTTTTCCTGATTTTTTTTTTCTTCTGTACTTAGGACAGGGTCTACAGGGTCTTGCTACATAGACTGGACTCATAGTGATTCTCTTGTTCTCAGCCTCTTAAGTACTTGGGTTACAGGCACATGCCACCATGCCCCATCTCAGTCATCATCTCAGAGTGTCCCAGGGGTGGGGCTGGCACGGCACACCAGGGATCGAACTCCAGATGCTGTGCTCTGCCAAAGCAGGCACTTTAGTCCACTGAGCTATCAGGCCAGCCCTTTTCCTAATTATTTGTGATATTGTGAGTGAACATTTCAATCACTAGTCACAAAGCATTTAAAAAGGGGTTATCTAGCCAAGCATGCTAGTGCTGTAATTCCAGCTCTAGGGAGGCTGAGGAAGGAGGGTCACCATGAGTTTCAGTTCCAAGCCAGCCTGGGCTACCTATTGAGTTTGAGGCCAGCCTAAACAACATAGTGAGATCCTAGCTCAAAAGAAAAAAGAAAAGAAAAAAAAAAACTAAAAAGAGGAACCTATCCAGTCTTCACAGAACTAGTTCATGGAACATAAGCTATCTATAACTGCACAAACAAGCTATAATCATCAATTAACTGATGTATAAATCTATAAGAAAACTAAATATACACATTATTAAAACTACATTTTAAAATTAAATTGACAAAATTTGATATAAAATATTTTAATATAGCAGAATACATTTCCTTTTCTGTCTGCCTAGGTTTCAGAAACAATAACATTTTGAAAACTCATTTTGTAAATCAGTCTCGAAGGTCATATTTGTTACAATTTGTTTAAGATCTATGAAAAATTGTTAGTCAACATATGTAACAAATAAACCAAAAAGAGAGAAAGGTGCCTTCAGACTTGAAGCTTTTAGTGAATTGCTATCAGTGAAAACAAATCTTACACAGTGAAACCTATACCTTCACAAAAGGGGAAGAAACAATTGAATTAAATAATAGTTCAAACAATGTACAATCTTGAACTCCTGACATTTCAATCCAAAATAAAAAAAAATGCTCACTCCTTTAGTGATCTTACATGAAAATAAGGTCACTGAATACATTTTTAGGGTGCAAGCTAACAGCATTCCACAGAGAGGGGTCTTATTCTAGTGGGGTTGTGGTGCTTTCACAAAGAGGAAATATAGACACAGCACACCATGTAAAAACACAGCCACATGATAGCAGGACAAAGATAGAATTACACAGCTGCAGACTAAAGAATGCCAAGGATTATTGGCCACAAGCAGAGGCTCCAAGAGGGCATGCCCTGCAGACAACTTCATTTCAAACATCTACCGTCCAGATAGGTGAAGACAGATTTCTATTGTTCTACGCCACCTCATTTTTGGTGCTGGATTACAGCCGTGCTAGCAGTTTCAACCTTATCTGTAAGGGGCATGCTGTAAGACCCCTAGTGTATCCTGAAATCACAAAAATTATAGAATCTTATATGTTAGTTTAACACAAGCACTGCAGTACTCAAAGGATCTTATAAATGAAACAGCTGCTAAGTGACTTGCAGGTGGGCAGCACAGACAGCCTGAGCACCCTGGACAAAGGGGTGGTTCCTATTCTGACTGGGATGAAGCCCAACAGTACATGATTTTGTCTCATATCTCTCAACAGCATAAAATTTAAAATCTTATGGATTGCTTATTTGTGGAGTTTTTCATGTAGAAAATTTTCAGGGAACTCAAGTCATGGAAAGTGAAACTGAAACAATGGAAAGAAAAGGCTTCCATAATCTCCATTTTAAATGTACCAATATCTGGAAGCATTTTGATGAATAAATTTATATTTTGTAACATCATGAAATATAGTTGAGGAAACACAATTTTACTATGTGATTGTGGCAGCATGTTTTAAAAATCATAAAAGGAGCATCTTGATGATTTTAATCTTAAGTATTTGTACAGGAGGAACACACTGGAAGGACTGAAAGATAGCACCTATGAATATGTAGCTGGAATGCTTTGACATGCCAACATCTGAAATGGAGATGTTCCATTTGGCAGTTCATTCACCCTGAGTTTACCAAGTGCTTTAGGTTCTGTAGAAATAATATTTTTAAAACCATTATTATATTATTAATTTATATACCTGACAATTCCTATATTGTTTAATTTGGTTGTTTGTCTGTTTTTTGGTACTGGGGATCGAACTCAGGACTTTTCACTCGCCAGGCAGGCACTTAAGCCCCTGAGCTATCTCCTCAGCTCCCTATATTCTGTTTCAATCTCATTTTTAGTCACTATTTTAATTAGGGCTACAAGGAACTGTTCTAGGATCCATAAAGATGAAACAGCCTGATATAATCATTACTAGTTCAAGGTTAACATATAAGATATTTATATGTTATCATATAACATATTTCAATCACTTTATCTTAGGCCACAGTTTGGATACTAAATTTAAGTAAACAATATTTTACTATTATGAATCTTTAGGTGGCCTTTGGTTCAAGGTACACTCTTTCAGAAAGAAGCACTGTCATAGAAACCTACTTAGAGTTCACAATTACAGGACAAATCTAGTTGGTAAAATGCTAGCAAGATCATGACTTGAGTTTGAAATTCAATCATTTCATATTTCCCAAGAACTAGTCATTTAAAAATACCAAGATGGTTAAGTAAATTAGGCACACTGATTTAACGTTGTAGCGTACAATGTATGCCTTCAAATGTTAATAAAGTAACAACATGGAAGCTTATGGATCCATTGTGAAGGTCAGTAGTCTCAGCCTTCTTTGATCCACCAGCTCCCTTCAGTCTCTCCTGCATAACTATCAAGGTAGGTTTGGGTTACACTGCTTTCTCACCACAAAAATTTTCACCAATTTTTCTTAGGTCCAAAATGGACTCTTTAACAGCAAATCTCATTAGTTCTTAACTGCTCCTTCAATTTATCCCACTTACTTATAGTTCAAGTTCCATCCAAGTTTCTCTTCTACGAATTTTAATCACTTCAAAACCAGATTATTTCAAGAAAACATTCTTCATGCTCCCTATGAGAGCAGGTGTGGCCACAGGGGACCAGTTAGTTCCTTAGCTTTCTCCCCTCCACCATCAATGTTTGTATCTTCCCACTGGGGTATCACCAAGAAAGAATAACAACTTTAACACATTTAAAAATCAATGATTGAGATCACTAAGGAAATTGCTAAATCATTAACAAGACCACAACTAACAAGAAATAACATTACTATTAGGCCCCTTTTGTCATCTACTGATCCATGCCCATCAGAAAGCTTGATTGTGGAGGCAATGCATTAGGAGACACTGTCTATGGACACCTGAGACACAACTGGGCTGATAAAACTAGAATGTGAGACACCAAAGGATGGAACACTTCTGAATTTAGAATGACTTAAGAACTGCTTAGAAATCAAAAGTGAGGCCAGAGAGCTACTATCTCTCACTTTGGTTGGAACAGGTACAGGAGTAGGACAAGAAAAGTACAATATCTCATTTCCCAACGAAGTAGAACATGATTTTGAGAAATGCCTTTGGCTAGCCTTTAGTACTAATTGTATTTTAGACTAAATCAGTCTCTAGAAATCAGATTTGGTTAGGATTGTAACTGGAATCTGGGTCTTTCAAGCTTCATATGATTAAAAGAGCTTAACATCAAATCATTTCTCTGCAGAGATAGACATATGAAGTACTAAAAGGCAAGCCTGAAGCAAAATTACTGCTAAAATTTGTCTCTGTCAAATTACTAAGCTTATCATTCTAAAAGACACAGGTATTTAAATAACACACACTAGTACCTTTTACTCCAAAAATGGATTTTTTTTTAACAACAATAACATAAAAATGCTGGTCTGGCTGCAAAAATTGTAATGCTACTAGTAGGAAACATGAAGAAAGACAAAACTTCCATTAAAAGCTGTAGGCAGGTACACAAAATTGTACAGATGCTAAAAGAGATATTAGCATTTCTAAGGAGAGAAAAAAATATATCAAATGCTATGAAAAATCAGTGAGCAGCAGAATAAACATGGAACAGATGCATGGAATTCCAATTTAGTTACAGAAATGAGGAGTGCAGGTACAATATCAAGAAAAGGATTTGGGGACGTCCTGGTAGAGGGGTTGCAGGAAACCACAAGGCAAGATGTAAAGATCTGTACCATCTCTGTGCACTTCTATTCTTTGAAAAGCACAGTCTTAAATCATATGGTGTTCATAACCCCAGGCTGTTCTGATTTGAAAACTTCCCACATAATGTGGCAAAATGAAAAATATTTAGTCATCAGAAATTTTTTAAGGGGTCAGAGAGATGGCTCAGTGGAATAAACGCTTCTCTGGCAAGCCCAAAGGCCTCAGTTCAATCCCCTGTTCCAGAAAAAAAAAAAAAAAAAAAAAATTAAACTTTCACCTGTGTAGGTAATTTGAAAAATAAACTATGACAAACTGAAGGTCTTATTTGACACTGATTTTCCCCAATTAATAAGATTAATTTTTCATGCATACATATGAAAAAAATTTACAAATTTTAAAGGGAAAAAAAATTACCAAAAAAGAAATGTTAAGTAATACCTCACAATTCTGTAATTTCCAAATTCTATCAAATACTATTTCTTGAAATCCTTATTTTTAAATACTCCCTCTAAAAGGTATGTACTTAATATGTTCCATTATTATAGGTATCTAGTTAGAAATACCCCGAAAAATAATATAAAGCTTTTTAAGGCTCTAGGTAACTCAGAAATTGGTGATAAATCTGTTAACTCAAAATAGTCAATATCACTAGAGAGTTTATCAAATTTGAAGATGATATTTAGCAAAAATAATACTGAGGTTCAAATTTCACGTCAATAGAAATGACATCAAATATAAATGACATTCACTATAAGGAACTAGACAGCTAATGTATTTTTATACAGATGACTGTAGAGGGGACAGACAGGTGGGATGGCAGACAGTGGTGACCTCTGGAGGACGGACTCTCTTCTCCCTTCTGGTCCTAGAAGGGAAGAGAGAGACCAGTAAGTATCAACATGCGACAGAGCCCACCAGCCCAACGTGTTTACCAGCCTAACAAGCAAACCCACCTCCAGATTACTGCATCCAGTGCCGGGTTTCAGAAACTACCCTGTCCTAACCTGACCAGTGCGCTCTAAAAATGCACTATTAAAAGTAAGATCTATTTTTTAATAGTTATAATCTACATCATGGGTATGCCTAAAGGAATACCACTCTTTATCTACATGAGAACTAGCTGTCCAAACCACTGAACTCCACCTCTGTAAATCAGAGGCCAGTAAAGGCAATTTAGAAAATCCGAATTTGGCTTGAGTGGGTGTGTATGCGCTTGTACGCAGGCCGCACGTGGCTACAGCCAAGTATCTGCACTGTAACTGCTGTGACGAGACAATTCACGGGCGTGGAGACGGTGGTGTAAAGCCCCACGAGAATGGAAATTGAGAGAACAATGTTCTACAGAAATAATTTAGAGTAGACTATCCCCTCCGTTCTGTCCCTGAACCGAGACTGTGCACTCCGCGCAGAGCCAGCGGATTTTCTTGAGCCCAGGGCAAGCTCCCACGCGCTCTGGCAAGGCCCCGGCAAGACGGAGTGATTTTGTCGTGGGTCCCCAAGGAAGCCACGGTCACGGGAACCGTGGGCAACGCTGACACAGAATCGTGCTTAATTTCAGTCACTCAAGACCAAGACCCGAACGTGTGTGCTGGGGTGAACCGTCCCAAATTAACCCCTGTGTTCACGCTCTCCCTAGCTCCGTGAGGCGCGTCCGCTCCGCTGCCCCGAGAGCCCGGTGCGTGCGACACCAACACGCCATAGCGGGCTCCGGACGCACGCGGAGGAGCGTCCACGCCGCGCCACGCGCGCCACCACCGACGCCAGGGCCAGGGCAGACGCGCGGCCGGGCCGCCCACGCGGACGAGCCTACGCCGCGCCCAGCGCCTCCCCGCTGCGCCCCGCGTCCCACGCACCTCGCCTGGCCGCGCCCCGCAGGGTCCCGGACGGCATCGCTCTCCCGCCTAGGTGGCCGCGGAGCAGCGAGAAGCCCCGAGACCCCAGGGCCATCTTGAGCTCCGCTTCAGGCCGCGCCCTCACACCGGGCCCTGACCCGACCACAGGCCACGCCCCACGCCTGCAAGTCCTAGCCACGCCCCCATATGCCCCGCCCGTCGGCTCGGGATAGGTCCGCCGATTCAGGCCCCGCCCACAGTCCTCGCTGCGGGCCGGAGTTCCTTGCCGGCAGAAGACCCAGGTTGCCGGCTGTAGCTACCTGTCCTGGGTTGTGGATCGCATCTTGGGGACGGGGACTCCGGCTGTAAGGCCTCAGCCACGGCTTCCCCGAGCCGCCGCGCAGGTCCAGGGCACCAGGAAGCAGGACAGGCTGTTCTGCTTACCCGGCCCCTTCGTCCTTCACACTGGGCGGGCACCAAACCCACTGACTGGAGCTGCATCCCGACAGGATTGAGGAATCACAGGGGAGTTCACGTGCAGGCCTTGTACCCAGGTCTTTCTTTTTTCTTTTTTTTTTTTTTTTTTTTAGTGGAACCAGGGATTGAACTCAGGTCTTTGTGTTTCCCAGGCAAATGCTTATTCTACTGAGCCGTCTCTCCCTTTCACAGAACTTCAAAGAGAAAGAGCTGGTTCTAGGACTGGATCCTGAAAGCCAGGCAATAGGTGTTCAAATCTCCCGCATGGATGGGCAATCAAAGGTTCATGGCCGCGCTGGTCAAAAAGAGCCCCAGAATATAACCACGATGTCTTCCTCCTGCAGGTAGGGTTGATTGATCACTAAAGCAAGAAATAGAAAAGCAAATAATGTGCAAAACTCTAGATATCCCATTGTCAAAGACGAAGAGGGAAACCCTTCTTCAGGGGAAGTGCTCTCTGTGACTGCCTTTCAAAGAGCAAGTTAGAAGAGTAACTTTGCAGAAGAAACATGACACGCACTACCTCGGCCTGGTGATCAGGATCAGTACCAGTGCCGATGCAATGCTTGAAGCTGATCACAGGGATACTCCCTACAGGTGGGTGAGAATAACGCTTCACTTTTGTGGTCTTCCTCCAAACACGGAGAACCCTGGTCTAGTAATGGGAAAAATTATCTTAAAATTCCCAATAAGGAGCACCTTATAGTGTACCTGAGCAGTTCTCAAGCCTGTCAAGGTCATCAAAACATAATCTGGGGGCTGGGGAGATGGCTCAGTGGAATAAGTGCTTCCCTGGCAAGCTCAGGGGCCTGAGTTCAAT
>NW_004524604.1:831438-843643 GCF_000260255.1 Octodon degus | reverse complement strand
AGAAATTGGGGCTGGGGAAATAGCTCAGCAGTCTAAGCACCTGCCTGGCAAGCGCAACCCCCGGGATTTAATCCCCACTACTGCATGCCGTGCTATGTAGTAAGACCCTGTAACAAACAAATAAGATATTAAAAAAAGACATAGAAATTATCAAAATGAAATGGATAGAGAGAGTAAGGAACAAAGTATTTTCATGCCCTTGAATTGTGTTGTCTCTCTTTTGATTTTGCAGTTTATTCTAAGAGAATAATGCAAAACATAGAAATTAGAGTGCGTATGTGAAATATATATAGTTGAAATAATTAAAAATAATTTAAAAATAAAGGTCATTTATGAAAACAAAGTTATATTCTTTACATGAAATTTAAAATAATGAAAACTACCAATAACAGCAGCAGAAACTCTTCCATGTGGTTTATGTAGATCATCTCACTTAACCTTCGCAAGAGTCCTGGGAGATGGGATCCTTATTTATTTTACATATGTTAAAATTGACTCCCAAAATTCAAGGAAAGGCAGTGTTATAGTTTGTGTCTAGTTGTCCCCCCAAAGCCTCCTGCAATCATTAAGGCAGCTTCTAGAGTTTGTGTTTGATTCATGATCCAATATGGGGACTATGGGTTTGTTACCCCTGCACTGGGGTGAGTAATCTGCATTAAAATATAAGAAGGGGAGAGAAACTTGCTAGGAGCTCTAGCTGCTCCTCTCTCAGTTCTTTGCAGTTTTACGTGCTATGAATGGCTGCCCTCTTCCATGTGCCACTCTGCCTTGGAGTCAGCCTAGTATGGACTGAAAGCTCCACTAACTCTGAGCTAAATAAACTGTTCCTTCCTTACTGTTGGGTGTTGGGTATCTTGTCCCAGCAATGAGAGAAAAGTAACTACAACAGGCAGCTTGACTTTGTTGCTTAAAAAAAAACAAGATGTGAAAATGGAGATTCAGAAATAGTTTTATATCAAAGGAAAATAAAAAAGATAATATGTCAAAAGTGCTACTTTTTAAGAAATTGGTGACCTGAAGTGTTTATTTTAGTGAACAAGAAACATCTAAAATCTAAAATTCCTTCCTCCAGAAATTAGAAATTAGAAAAAGTTGCAGCAAGGCTAAATATAAGAGCCAAAATCAGTAAAGGAAAGAAAAACAACATAAATGAAATCAACACAAAGTTTGTGGGAAAGGTCATTATGGTTGATAAATTTATAGTTGGGCAAATTTACAAAAAAGGAGCTTATTAGGAATAAGACTTTAGGTCATGTGAACAGCTGCTGTCCTGCTGAGTATGTCAGGATGCAAAGCCACCTTCACCCAAGCCAGTTATCAGAATCCTTTATACCAATCGCAATTTTGAAAAATGAGGCAGAGTTTCTGCCTGCACACACGTTGTGCTTGTTTATTGCCTGCCCTAAGTGTGATGGATTCCTTAAGTTCAGAGTGCCTCTTCAGTAGCCCAGCCCACTACACATGTCAGATTCATGTGGTACTCTGCATCCTGCTGTGAGACTTCTGGGCAAGGAACCAGAACACTAGTACTAATTTTTTTTTTTTGTTTTATTGTGGTAAAATATATGTAACACAAATTTTACCATCTTAATAAATTTAAATGTATAATCCTGCATTCAGTGCACTTCTATCTTGTTCAACCAGTCTCCAGAACTACTCATCTTGCAAAACAAAAGCAATCTTTCCACTCATTAGACAACTCTCATCGTTCAGGTCCCAAGAACCACCATTTCCCTATTTCTATGATATTGACTACTCATAAAAAAACTTGATATAATATTTATCTTTCTACATTTGGTTTATTTCACTTAGAAAAATGTTTCCCAGTTTCATCCACATTATAGGATGTTAGAATTTCCTTCCTTTTCTGAATAACCCATTATTTGCATAGATACTATTTTAATTGTGCAGTCATCTGGTCAATGGACTTGGGTTTCTTTTGCCTCTTGGCTATTGTGAATAATGTTATTATGAACATGGGTATAAAGATACTTCTGCAAGGATTTACTTTCACTTCCTTTAGTTATGTAATCCACATGCAAGATTGCTAGAGCATATGCTAATTTTATTTTTAAATTTTCAAAGAATTGTCAAACTGTTTTCCACAGTTGTTGCACCATTTTATATTCCTACCAATAGAACCTCAGAAGGGTTTCAATTTCAGTACAACTTTGTAAAACTTGTTAATTTTTATTTTGTTTGTCTTTAGAAAATAACAAGTGTTGGGAAGTTGTGCTGAAATTGAAACCCTTTTGAAGTTCTATGGTTTTGATTCATATTACCCTAAGGATTAGTACATGGAGTATATTTATATTTTGATGCTCCTGTTGGAATTGTATATCTTCTTTGGAAAAATGACCAGTGCTTGGGTCCCTTCCCATTTTTTAAGTTGATTTTTTTGTTATCATTGTTGTTGAGTTGTAGATTTGTAAAAATATATTCTAGATGTTAATGATTTCTGAAATATATGATTTGCAGATATTTTCTCTCCATTGTGTTGGTTGCCCCTTTCTCATTTTGCTGAATGTGTCCTCTGTATTTGCAGTATGAAGTTTGCAATTTTGATGTGATCTTATTTTGCCACTTATATTTGTGATGTCATATTGAAGAAATCATGCCATATTTAGTGTCACGAAGCTTTTTCCTAAGAATTTTATAGTTTAGCTTGTATACTCAGGTCTTTGATCTATTTTGAATTAACTTTTTGTGTATTGAAAGGGTAAGAGTTCACCTTCATTCTTTTGCATCTGAATGTCCAATTTCCTGGCATTATTTGTTAGGAAGACTATTTTTTGTATTGCATGGTCTTGGCACCGTGTCAAAAGGAATTTGGCCATGAAGGTGAAGGGTTTTTGGGAATTCTATTATATTACATTAGCCTAAAAAAATCTGTCTTTATGCCAGCACCATAGTGTTTTTATAACAATGACTTTGTGATAGCTTTTGTAGTCATAAAATGTTAGACATTCATTTTTTTCTTTCCTAAGATTATTTTCACTGTTTTGGATCCATTGATACTCCATACAAATTTTAGTGTGGTTACCTCTAGTTCTACAAATAATATCATTTGGGATTTTGATAAGATAGGGATTACATTACATGAAGCCTAAAGATCACATTGGGTGAGACTGACATTTTAGCAATACAAGTCTATGAGCACAGGATGTCTTTTCATTTATTTGCAGCTTTAATGTCTTTCATCAACATTTTATAAATTTCAATTGTTGGTCTTCATTATTGTATTCTTTTTAATGTACTGTAAATGAATTTTTTCTTTATTCTTTCTTTAAATTGTTTTTCTTTTTCTGGTAACTGCTTCTGCTGTGACAAATCTCTGCCTCTGTCCACAAATCTCAGTTCTTCTTTGAGTCTTCCTGAAATAGCAGAACTAACTTTATTTTTCTCCTTACAAGAACACAAATTACCAATGGAAGGAATGAAGAGGAAATAACATTGTAAATCCTTAAAGCTAAAGTCATAAAGTAGAAATGAAAAGCTTTATGGAACTATTATATACCTAATAATCTAAATAAAATGGACAAATTTATTGAAAGCATATCATCTGTCTTGGTTGCTTTCTTGTCATTGAGATGCAAGTTAAAGGAGAGAGGTTTATTTTAGCTTACAGCTTTACAGCAGGTTTACAGGTTTCAGTCCATTATGGGCTTTCTCCAAGGCAAGGGAGCATGTGGAGGAGAAACAGTCCAGGGCATGGCAAACAGGAGCAGTAAGGCTTCCTTCTGCTTTCTATTATATTTCATCCAGGCTAAAGCCTATTGGTTAGTACCACTCATACCTAGGGTGGGGCTTCCCTCATTCAATAAATCCATTCAGCTACACACAGAACCATACTAATCCATTCAGTAGACTAATCCAGGTATCACATACCCATAGTCCACATTCACACACTACATCGAGCCACCTCTGAAATGTTCAACCTATGAGCATGTGAGGCTATAAGGAGACATCTAGATATAGACCATAACATCATTCCAAACTACAAGTAAAAATGTAAAAGTTTAATAACTCTATAAAAAATCAAATTATCAAGTAATAATACTACAATTACTATACCAAATTGTCAGGCCTAGTGGTCCTCACTGGTAATTTCTGTCAGATATTCGAAGGAGCAGTAGTAATAATTTTTCCTAAATCTCCCAGAACATAGAACAGGAAGAAACTCTTCCCAAAGTATTTGGTAAAGCCTGCATTACTCTGCTGCCAAAACATTACAAGGTAAAGATACTATAAAAGTAGAAAACTCCAATCAATATCCCTCAACAGCATTGTAGAAAAAAATGTTCAAAATAGCAAATTGAATATAGTTATACTTAAAAAGTACAATACATTATAACCAAGTGGCGTTGATCCCAGCAATGTAAATATGGTTCAAGATACCAAAATTCATCAGTGTAATTTATCACCAAATCAAAATAAAGAAGAACATTTTATGATGATCTCAATCTAGGAAAACTATTTGACAAAAATCAACATCTGTTCATGATTAAGATCATCTACAAAGAACTCACTGCTAACATTGTTAAGATTCCTGAGATTTAAGAACAAGATAAGGATATCTGTTCTTGACATTTCTAACCCATATTATGCTGATTATCTGGCATTGACTAGAAAAGGATACAAGAGATATTTCTGGGATGATGGAAATGTTCTGTACCTTGATTGTGGTGTGATATACAGTCTATGCATTTACCAAACTACATTACATTACATGCTTACAATGAAAGCATTTTATTGAGGTACATTTAAATTCCACCTTAATCAAAGTATATAAAACATGGGGCGTTAGTATCTCTTGGTTCTTCTTAGATGTAATCCCCTCTCTCACTAAGAATCCTTTTTTTCTAATATAATGTGGAACTGAAGCTACTTCCTTGCCCAAAGAAAGCTACCAAACAGAATTTCATTGGTAAGGCAAGCCAAAGACTAGATTCTTGGCTTGAATATTTTGTCAAGTAACAAAATAGTGAAGGGTTTAGTCTCTTGATTATTATTGTCTTCTTCATTGCCTAGGGGCTAGTCTGTTTAGTAGCTATAACCTTCTTATTTATGCACAGATAACAATTTTATGAAGAAAACATTTTGGTACTGAGTACAAATAAAATCCTTCTGCAACTAGAAGAGAATGAAGCAAATCTTCCTGATGTCCCTGATCAAAAGCTTTTACAAGAATGTTATGAAATGTAATAAATTTGCACTTATGTCTAAAATCACATAATGATCAAGACAGTGTTGGATTTGCTTATGGTTATATAAATACTGTGACTATTAAATTTAATATCTATTTACTTAGCACATACTATACGCCTATACTGGTAAGCTAGAAATGTATTAAGTTATCTATAGTAATGACTAAAAATGGATTAAGCATCTATTCTAGATTTTTAAATGTTTAATAAAATGTGTTTGCACTGGAAAACACTTTTATTGTTTGAATTCATATGACACATACTGTATTCTTGAATAAATATTACCATTTTATGTACAGATATTAGCTTCTGCCTTAGTAAGAGCAGGCTGAGTGGCATTTATGGCACAATGTCAGGATAGTGGATTACTCCCTGTTAAAGGAACATTGCATTTTGAAAGGCTCAAAGGAGGTATAAGCCAGTGCTGAAGACAAATAATAGCGTTTAATGTGTTTTGAAGCCTAAGATAAAGATATATAAGACCTCATATTAGCTACTTGTTACTGGCTGAATTTTGTTCTTAACCACTGCAAAAAAACATTTTAAACTTTTATTGCCTCAGAACACTGCTTTATGTGGAGATAGAATATTTAAAAACATGAAGTTACAATGAGGTCACTAGGGTGGACCCTGATCCACTATGACTGATATCCTTCTAAAAAGATTAGAACACTGACAAACACAGAGGAAAGCCTTGTGTTAGCATGAGGAGAAGATTTGAAGAGGCTATCCACAAGCCAAGGAAAGAAGCTTGAGAAGAAAGCAACAAGGTCAACACCTTGGTCTTGGGCCTCTGGACTCCAGACTGCATGAACATAAATGCCTGTTCCTAAGCTTGTTCTGAGAACCCAAGCAACTAAACCAGCACTCAAGCCCAGGGTATTGACTGCAGATTTTAGGAAATCCCTGAAGAGATTCTTAAGTGGAGTAGAATGTTGTCCTGAGAGCTATGTTCGAGAGCAACTATGTTGCATGGAATCAGATTGACTGGAGGAGCAAGACAGGAGTAGAGGAGAGTCATTACTGAGTGAGCTCAGTAGGCCTTGTGAAAGCCACAAGTAAAACAATTGCATGGGAAAGGGAGAGGCGAGTTACATATGACTGTTGCTAAGGGTGTGGAGAGGGTAGATTCTAGAGCCCAAGCAGATGCAGAGCAGAGGGACAGGCTCAGTATGTGATTAAAAGTAGATTGTTGCCTTAGGCATCTTGGGAACCAATCATAAAACAAAATGGCAAAACAGAGGGACTGTGGCCTCCTCCTTGGGTGAACTCTGGAGAAAGCTCATGAAATTACCATAGTTACACATTAACATTGGCAGCAGAAAGAAAGTGTAGTGGCTGACGCTCGTAAAGACTATAACCCTCAATGCTCCTGTGAAGGAGGCTGGCAGAGCTGGCCAGGACTGCAAACAGGATGTCTTAGTCACCTGATGGAGCACCATGTCGCAGGGAAGAACTGCATCTCCCCCAGATACACCCAGGGCTCATCACTGGAGATTTTGTCTCAGCATTCCCCAAGGGTTGGCATGGAAGTTATGGAGGGAAAATGAATATGACAATCCTGGCATCATGCCTTGGCTGTGCCTTGACAGATTATACAACTCAGGCACGCTGGTTCACTTCCCTTTGCTCATCTCCTTTCACTAAGAAATCAGAGTAAAAATGCAGTGATTATTATCAGGACACCTCAGTAGCTAAGCGATGCTGGGAAACCGCAGGTGTTGGAGGAAGTGATTTAAGAGTCCAAGCCTGAGCGAAATTTAACCAGGTGAATGAGCTTAAAGGTTAGCGAGATGAAGGATGTTCAAATTGGAGCAACGTGGGCAAGGCCCTGATTCAGAACAGAAAATGTTCACTCAGGAAGCTAGGGAGTAGTGATGGGCTGTAATCAGAGCACAGAGCTTCACAGATAAAGCGGAGGAACCCAAAGTATAGGCATTTGAGTGACTTGTTCAGGGTCACCAACTAACAAGTGTCTGATCTATGAATGGATGTTGTCCGCATTAGCGTGTTAGCCACCAGTGATCAGTGCATCCAGCCTCCCTAGGGCACCATGAGGACAGGAGAACACTGCCTAGGGTGAGGTCCTAATGGGAATAAATTTAAAAGTTCTGGTGAGAAAATATTCCAGGGAGTCATTAAGTACATAGAATGAAGCTACAAAAATGAGGAAGCTAAGCTACATCAAGCAAATCAATGAGAAAATAATTAACTTTGTTTATACTATTATCCTCTGGAAATACAGACACCATCTCAAAATAGGGTTTATGACTAACATGTAACAAAACTTCGATGGTTCATTTTCTGCTGTAGACTTGCTCACTATTCACTAAATAAAATGAGCTTTGAAAAGCCTTGAGGATTCCAGTTATTCCCTTTATATTATGGCACTGGTTTGTCCGTGCCTCTTGCCTAGAGACTGACTCATAGAAAATAACATTAATCTGTTATAAGATCTCCTCTGCATGGGACATTAACGTGTGAAATTCTTTTTCCTCTCCCACATATAGTTTGGTGGATTCTTGTGTAGGAGGCTTTCTGGGTTTGGAGGCCTCGTATGGCACTCTCATTCCACAGAGGGTCCTGCAACACAACCTGCTCCTGGAGCTCTCCCGGGGGCCCACAGTGGAGGCGGGGCAGCTGACTCACTCATGTACCCTTGATTAGTGGTGTTTCCTTCTCTGGATTGTTTTTTGCACTTCCCTGCTGGCCTTCCCTGAGCCTCCCAGAACACATGTGCCCATCAGTGTTCTCCTCAAGCCTACTCTCACACCGTTTGTCTGCAGCTATGCTTGGAGCTTTCTGGCAACACTTCACTGGAGATAAAGGATATCCCATGAAGGAGAAAAAGTTTTTCCATATTTATCTTAGCTAATATCCTTCTGTTCGATCTGCATAAAACCTACCTGTTCATCTGTGTAGGACAATTCATCATTTATGCAGGTCACTTTGAGTAGCCTGCCACATTACATAAAAAAGGCATAGAGCCAATTCATTCAAATGCAGAGCACAACTTTTATTTTAATACAGTAATGCTTTGGTTCACTATGGCTTCTGTTTTCAAACAGTTTGTTTCGTGAACAGAGCTGTCGGACAAAAGTTTGCTTCCATTTGAGGGGGATGAACATGACTGTGGCCATCTTTCCCAGAATTGTGGAATGAATTAAGTTCATGAACCAAGACACTACTATACTCAAGTCTACTTAAGAAAAAATTCTAGCATCAAGATATTTTGGAATTATTAAAGGACAAAATTAGAGCAATTTAGTTTAGTGATATTAATTAGCTTTATTTTTAATTCCAGAATGGGGAAACACTTATTCCATTCAACAGAGTAATGGTCCTAAGCAAAGGTAGCTTGGCTTTATAGATAGAAAAGGGCTTGAGGAAGATAGAAATGAAAGCAAAAAACCAAATTGATCAGTTTGAAATTATTCTTCTTATGAGGCGAGGGCCAGGAGACAATACTAACAAAACAACTGACTAGTTAACATCACTTGTTTCATGTAGGGATTAAAGCAGAAGGAAGTTCATTATCATACCAACTGAAATTGGCCTATTTTGGAAATTTACATTTTCATCTGTCTACTATGGTTTGGACAGGCATCAGCTAAAGGCCTCACTATGTCAAAGGCTTAGTTGCAGCTTGTGGTGCATTGAGAGTTGGTGAAAGTTTTAGGAGATGGGCTCTAGTGGGAAATCGAAGGTTACTGGGATGGAAGGAGACTGTGGACTCTGGGCTCTTTCTTCCTCTCTTGGGCCCCAACCATCAGGTAAAAAAGTCCACTCCGCATGCTCCCACGTGATGGACTGTTCCACTCAGGCCAAGTGCTGCAGAGCCAGGGAGTTGTGGGCTGAAACGTCAAAACTGTGCATTTCCTCTAAGTAGATTCATCTCAGGGATTTGTCAAAGAAATTGAGCAGACGAACACAGTCTGCAGTCCTGATTTCTCCAAGGGGCAAATGAGTAGCTTAGTTTTAGCATGTTGAAAGAATTTTAGAGTGAGCCCATTTTCATTTTTAGCTTGGTCAGAAACTTGGTTCAAAACAGCTGCCTCCTGCAATTTCATTTGATACCATTTAATCTATACCTCTTTCATCATATTGGTCACAATTGCCACCAAACATCCTCAGGACTCACATAAAACTAAGTTTCCATCTTTACATGTAACCTTAAAATGGAAACTACCTGGATAATTTAAAATAAGAGTATTATTTTTTCTAAAAGGCCCATTTAAAATTTTAATGTGATTTAGTATTATTTATTGCTTTTTAAATCAACTACATATATAAAGACAAACGTATTCTAGCTCATTTAGGATTAGTGTTTTATAGTTATCCTTCCTTGAAAGGTACTATAAATAATATCAGCTATGATGGTTGATAAGAATATTTTAGGAATAAATGATCAGAAAGCATACTAATCCTATGAGGTTCTTAGTCAGGCTTGGAAATTTACATGATAGCTCCCCGGTTGCCCCTGGGGAATATTTAGCAAAAATTGTTCAGAACTTTATCTCTTTTTTGAAGAGAATACAAGATAGTAATAAAAAATTAGAAATGATGCAGAATTTCACTAAACTATTTAATATGAACTCAACAGCATTTATTGTATCATATAATGTTGTCTTTAACTTAGTTGCTTAGATGATCAAATAT
The DNA here is from genome assembly GCF_000260255.1 of Octodon degus. NCBI lineage: Eukaryota > Metazoa > Chordata > Mammalia > Rodentia > Octodontidae > Octodon > Octodon degus. The sequence goes on along the minus strand of NW_004524604.1, from coordinate 833,777 downwards.
ATGCATGCAAAATTGAAAAAAGAAAGAAAAAAGATTACAAGAAATTATGAAGAGAAAAAGAGGAAAACAAAGAAAAAAGAAGACAAAAAATAATGTTGACCATTAACTGCTCCTTTCCATGGACCAGCAGAAATCATAGCCAAGCCATCCTGCATACATACATGGATATATCTCTTTTCCTATTCCCCCTGCTGTTCTTCTCATTTCAGTAATTCCTTCCTTTGGACAAATGCATCCTCTTTTCATAGTATCCATTGTACCTTTCAAATTTGATTTACTTTTTCAGATTCTTACACTATGGAGATAATACGATGTTGCACATGTGGATCTAAGTTGCAACCATGTACCAATAAAGCCTCAACTTAATCATTTTTATATCTGAATAATACCTTATTGTGAAAAAATACCACATTTTCTTTTCTTTTGACAGCTAGACCAAATCTCAATTGTTTGCATTTACATCTTTAACCAGACACTATAATTATTATTAGCAAGGGACAATATTTGTTGGCAAAATCAAATGGAAAGTGCAAGAGCTGGTGAGATAGCACAGTGGACTAAGTGCTTAGGCAAGCACAAGGACCGGAGTTCAATTCCCAGCACCACATGCCAAGCTAGCCCCACCCCCCGACATGCAGAGCCAGCCATAGAGACCAGGTATGGTGGCACCTGCCTGTAATCCCAGCCTAGGGAGGCTGAAAACAGGAGGATCTCTATGGTCCAAGCTGTATAATGAGACTCTGTACCAAATACATTAAATAAATAAATAAATAAAGGAAAGTGTATTCCATTTAAGATGCTACTTTATTTTTTTTCCTAGTCATATGGTATTTCAATTTTTAATTTTTTCCCATGACTTTATTGATAAACAAATAGCAATGAGACAGTTTCAAATCAAACTGGTAGGACAGTTTCAATAGTTAACACATTGCATACATTCTTCCTAGTGGTTAATTGCTGTACAAGATGCAGACATGATATCCTATTTACAAACACCATTAGAATAAATCATTCTATTCATTAAGAGAATGTAACTATATATCTATCCTAACCACTTTGAATACACAGATACAAAATGGACATTCATCTGTATCCCCTTTTTTTGTTAAGTTCCATCATTTAAATATTATTGGTGCTTAAACTCAGCAAAATATTCTAAAAGAGTCCAGTAGCACATAATAGCATTGGGTATTCTGCTTGACTGGAAATGTCAGAAATTATTGACCTGAGTCCCCCACAGCTCACCATAACAGCATGGCTTTACTTCTTATATTTCGTTTTTATACTTTTCTGCTGGATGGCTAAGACTAAGGTAAAGCAGGACCTATGCAACAAGAGTTGTAGCTTTTGGGTCTGATAAGGTCAGTGAAATGCCCTCAGGATTTATCCTGAGATCCTGTACCTCAGATTGTAGAACCTCTGTCAGTGTCACTCATGTGGATGAGTCACGGCCATTGCTTGGCTAATGTGCTCTCTGTGAAAGCCTGAGAGAATGTTTTCTCTCCATGTGACTTTCCTTAGGCACACTCTACATCATCGATCACTTTCCTCATTGGACCCATAGTCTTGAGCAGAAAATTTGGGACACTACTGAGTTACATGATGTTACAGTACAAGTTCTCATATGTCCTGAGTCTTAATTGACCTTAGAAGGCTAGGGTCAAAATGTTGGCTTTCCTTGCAGCCCTCCTTTTCCTCTAATTTTGGTCTGCAGACTTAGGTTGTTAACCATCCAGAAGACAAGCTTATTGTTATTATGATACAACTTAGGCTGTTAAGCTTAACCTATCTGTCTGCATATCAAACATCTTAGGCATAATATGGAATGGGTATTTTTCCTCAAGTATTGATATGTTGAACTGTAAGTCCCTACAGAATATGATAAAAAACATTTAAAAATTAGAATATATTTTTAAAGTAGGCTTAAAGAATTATATAATTCTTAGGTTTACACATAAGTCCAAAAATCTCACCATATACAACCTTGAAGCAGGACAGTCTCACAATATTCCTTTTCCTGTCTCTTGCTTTCATTCACCACTCCCTTCTTTTTGAACAACCATCTACCCAAGAGACATCATAGCAGCAACTGGCATGTCATGACAAGCAGCTGATATTCAGAAGACCAGAATGACAGGCACTCCAAACACGAAACTATTCTTACAAATTACCATCTGCAATGCAGTAGCTTAGTTCACAGGTATCAGTATATATAGTTAGTCAGAGTGAGAATCTTTCCAATTAACTGCTGAATTAAAAAATCTTCTGAAGATTCTCAGGATCATTGCCTTGCCCATCTTCTACATATAACTGTATGGTTTGACTTATTCATATTTCCT